>NW_019396268.1:209723-310178 GCF_000591075.1 Eurytemora carolleeae | reverse complement strand
AGGTCGGATCAAACAAAAGTTTTTTGAATTAAGGTGCAACTGACCTATAGTTTAACAGACCTACAACAGCTAAAAAGCAGCTGAAAAACCACGTGCAAGTAGGTCAGAAGTGTAATATAGAGGATATGCGTAGGTCGAAAAATACACCACCCAAATTGAGCCCTTACTTTAAATGTCGTCTTTTTCAAACTTTCAAAGTTAAAATTTTCTCTCCAATTATTATATTCATTTAATAATGTAATGATTTATTAATTAAAAGCATTTTTAAAAACCATTAAAATATTTTGGATCAACTTGAAAAACGCTAATTTTTCATAGAAACCTTTGCCTAGTAACAAAATCCTTTAAAAGGAACCGGTCCATCATATGCTGAAGAATGAAGCTGCTCCGTACATTCAGGGTGTACAAATTCCGACTTTTACTTTGAACTTTTTATTAAAAATTTTCCTTCAAAGAATTGCTTTTAAAATCATAACATAAAAATTCGCCAATTTTTTTATTTTACCCTGTTTGTACACAATAACCTAGTGCTACAGCTTTTAATCTGTTTGATCAGTCGAAACTCCTTTTTTAACCGCCAGACGGACTTAAATTTAATTATTCTTTACGTATATTTAGAACAGGCAAGCACATTTTAGATTATATTAAGAACTATTAAGTAATTTTTTCAATAATATTTAACAAAAGTCACGTGTAATTAGTTGTCTTTGAATCCAGTTTTTTAAACGAGTTTTCATAAATGTGATAAGGAAATGGTCAGCTGATGGTTTTAAGACCATAGACGAAACCAGTTTCATTTTATAGTTGTCATGTGATTGATTCAACAATCCAAAAATCGTATACTAGGAAATTACCGGGAATTTCCTTTTTTTGATATTTTACTAGATAGGATTCTGCGATGGTGAATTTTTCGACCTACCCAAATCTGCTGTAATCCACTTCTGACCTACGCCAAATCTGCTATACTTAACATCCGACCGTCTAGTACGTTGTTTTACAGCTGCTATATGGACTTGTGGCCGCAGCTCCCGGTCCCCTAGCCTGTCCCAGCCGCGGTGCTCGGCCCCATAGCCTGTCCTAGCCGCAGCGCTTGGACCAGAAATTGTCGTTACCTAACCTAACCCTCGAATAATTCAAAAATAAACAGTTGGCGTAGGTCGATATTGCAGTAGGTCGGAAAGTTAGTAGGTCAGAAGCTCAGTAAGGGGGATGTTGCGTATAGACTATGTATTATTACCGATTTTGCACTAAAAAAGTAAATGTTTAAATTATAACTTGTGGCCGCGGTGCCCGACCCTCTAGCCGGTCCTAGCCTATGCTCCCTTGCCTGTATTCTGATAGTTCTCTCGATTTCGATTACAAGAGACTCCTAAATGTGTCTCACCATGATACCGAGTGACATGTCCGATTCACAACTGTACCCTTAAAAGCTTTAGCCTGCAGGTCAAAAATGCACAAGATATTTAAAATCTTGACCTAAAAATTAATTGTTTTCAATTGTGGTTTCCATGCTAAAGTGACTATTGGATATCTCTCAAAAACTATGAAAAAAATGGTCAGATTAAAACACTTCCACATTATTGACCAGCTAAAGGGTTAAAGGTATCATTGTGAATCGGGATAACCCTCTTTAAATGGAAAGTCACTGAACTGCCCCGGGTTTCAGTATAATGTTAACAAGTGTGCGTAGGATGAGTTCAGCACTGGTTGAAAGCTTCAAGGCAACTACTGGGAAGACCATCACCTGTAAAGCAGCTGTTGCTTGGGAACCTAAGAAGCCGCTTGATGTCACTGATATCCAGGTCAATTTCTAATTAAAATCCTGGACAAAAAAATAAACTAAAGAAATATTATTTTCACTTAATAATGTTAATAAGTAAAGGTAATCAAGGTTAAGTTAATAACCAAAATATTTAATTAGAACTTCAAAGAATTGTTATTAATGTCTAAAATAAGATTTTGAGCTGTTTAAACTTTCATTCACTTATTTACCTTAAAGTTAGTGATCGGCAAGAATCTGAGTAGTTTTTGGTTCTTTTCTCACTTTAGATTAAAATTTAGACCGGTTCAATAAAACAAACTAACAATTACATAGATATATCATTGAATTGTCGAAACCTTCACAGTTCACAGTATTTATGTGACATGTCTGTTAAATGTTATTGCCAATCACAGCAAATCAGTTGTAAGTGTTAATTTAGTATTTTAAATATTAATATCAATTACATTATAGATTGCGCCTCCTAAGGCAGGAGAGGTGAGAGTAAAGGTGATCTCCAATGCTCTCTGTCACACTGACATCTACACCTTGGACGGGCATGACCCAGAGGTATATAGTGCAAGTATTATTGTTAATCTATTTGAATTTCTTACGCAAGTTTTTAATCATGGTCAAGATTTGGCATTGTGTAAAAAAATAATTATAAAATACAATTTTGGAAACATTGCTCTTCTTACACTTTGCCAACATTTTACCCTGAAGAAAATATAGTAAAAAAAACTAACAAACTTAATGCACATCACTAAGAAAAGGGTATCAATTCCACCCACCCTCCTTTGAATTACAAAACTTTTAAGCTATTTATGGGCTACATTTTGGAAATTTTTATAGAATTGCATTCAGGCATTTCAGAATTAAGGAAGAGGGGCTTAACTTTTTTTTTTTTACTTTGCCTGGGTTTGGTGCTGAATCCACCTTAAAATAATAGTTTTCACTCTTCCAGGGTTCACTAAACCAAATGGTCAAAGATAATATTCAATTTGTGTCTCCATTTTCATGTTTTGTGGGATACCCTGTATAATGTATATTTTGTCTTCTCTTGAAGGGTCTCTTTCCCTGTGTTCTGGGGCATGAGGCTGCCGCTGTTGTGGAAAGCGTGGGGGAGGGTGTAACCTCTGTAATACCAGGTATTGTTTTTTTTTGCCCTGATTGTAGGAAAATCTGGAGTAAAAAGTACAAAAAGTTAAGATTAGCTTAACACAAAGAGTAGTTTTGATTAATGCAGCAGAAACATTGAAGGAAACTAAATAAGTAACATTTAACAAAAGAGTAATTTGTTTATATGCTGCAGTGACGTTTAACCGCCTTGAACGATTTTACAGGGAAACTAAATTTTCACCATTAAAGTCAACCCACTCAACTTATAATTTTAAAACCAAGCTAAGAACATTCCCGTGGGCCTCGCGAGTTACCTTATCAAAATTTGAGGCCAATCAGTCCAGAACAAATGATAGAACAGAGCTTACAGCAATATATATATATATATACATATCTAGGTGATGTTGTGATACCGTGTTATACTCCTGAGTGTAAACAACATGATTGTATATTCTGTCAATCTCCTAAAACCAACCTCTGTCCCTCAATCAGGTCAGAAATTTAAATCACATGATGAAGCTCTGAAAGCCCCCCCCCCCCACCATTTTCCTCTATCAATATCAAAGGGGTATACATTTTCTTGAAAAATCATTCATCCCTTTTAAAGATAATTTTTTGCTTTAGACATTCTGTTGTTTTTGTTTAGGGTTTGATCCTCATAGTTTGGGAAAATAAATGATTTTTAGAGAATTTAGTAAAATATTATAAATGGTAAACAAAAAGAGAGGTTTTGATGTCTAATAAGTCTGATATTATCAATGATATGAGAACCTAATGAAATAGACCTGGTACAAAATTAAGGCAGTGTAGTGTTGTCGTTATAGATCGTTTAAGAAAAATTAATAAACCATCCAAGATTTCATAACTTTATTAAGTTAAAGTTTGCTTTTATTAACCTTAGAACATTTTTATACTATCCAAAAAGGATCGGTAAAATAAAACATGTTTGTTTTTGCATCGTTTGTGGATCGTTTTTGCATCGTTTGTGGATCGTTTTTGCATCGCTTTTGGGTCGCTTTAGCATCTTTTTTGGATCTTTTTTGGATCGTTTTTGGGTCGCTTTTGCATCGTTTTTGGAATGTTTTGGACCTGTTGGATTTTTGCATATACACTAACCCTGAAACAATATATAGGCAAAAAAACGATCCAAACGCGAACTAACTAAAAGCAAACTGGAATCAACTATTTCTCCCATTCTGTGAGTTTTAATCTTAAATTTATCAAAAATGTTTAAATGTTTAAAGAGGAACCCAGGGCCAGGGATTTATGCCGGACGGAACCTCTCGACTCAGCAAGGTTTGATTTTTGATTCTACAATAATTTTTATTTTCATTACCTGTTCCTAAATAACTTTTTAGTTCGAAGAATTTGTCTTTGTCGTCATTAATGATTAAAGAAAATTATCATAAAAAGCATCCCTTCATCTATGCGGATTTTAAAGATTTCATTTGTGCTCTTGCTGAACAAATATGCAACGTAAAAACGTTTCATAAGTCTCAAATGAATCCAAAAAAGTTTCTCCAAAATACTGCATTCTCAGCTCAACTACCATGTGTAGCAAGCCACCCACTTTAATTGCAGAGTTTTTACAATAATTCTTCATTTTGAACTTTGAATTGGTGATTCATTTTATAAGTATTCCAAACAGCCATCCTATGCCATTTTTTCTCATCTGTATGTTCTTATGATTTTGTTCCTGTTAAAAAGAAATAGATTTTGTAAAGAGGGATCACAATAAACATGGACATTGGACATAAAGGCCTTTAAACGGCAAGTTTTTTCATTCTTTTTGATACTTTTGGCCAAAAATTTTATTTATTAATCCCTAAAAATCAGTGATCACACATAATTTAGCAAATTAAACCATAAAATAAAATTTTGAGCTTCACAAAACAAATATAACTTCAAGAAGAAAAAAATAATGCAAAATTTTTGTAAAAAAATTACACCCTTGGGGGCAAGTAAACGAGAATTTGAAGAATATACTTCGTCAAAAGTTACTAGCCTTATGGTATTGAATTTTCAGAAAGATTTGGTTAAATTTAATATTTATTTAAGTCTGCAAATCAAATTCCTAATATTTCTGTTTAATAAGAAATTAGGTAGTACTTAGAGTACAAATGTTGTACAATTGTACAAATGTTGCTTGTTTGTTTGTTTGTATCTAATAAATTTCTAAACGGCTGAACCGGTGGGGCCCAAATTTTGAGCGGGACCTCACGTGACCTCAGGGAGTGTTATGGATGATCAAAAATTTAAAGATAGTCTCCACCAAATTCGATATTTAATAATTTTTGAAAATCCACAAAAAATGTTTAAAAAATCCGATATTTTTTTTTTTTTTTTACAAAGAGAAAATGTTTAAATTTGGAAAAGGAGATGGGCCCTGAAAGTCTAGTATATGAAAAATACTTAGTTTTATTATTTTGCAGTTACAGTTGATATCTGAAGTTATTCTTACCCCCCTAAAATTGATCTCACTTTGTTCTTAAAATAATCTGTTTTACTATTTTTGAGAAATTATTTTATATTGTTTTAGAAGATTATTGCAGTTGAGTGGTTTCTATTCCATTTCATTAAACTCGTTCATCAGAACAAATCGTAAATATACGTTATTAGAAGAAAATTCGAGATAATAATTTTGACTAAAAATAATAATAAAAGGAAAATGATAAAAGATGAAAATGTAAAAATGATGAAAATTTTAAAAGATGAAAATGTAAAAAGATGAAAATGTTAATAGATTAATAATTGACAGTATTTGATAATGATAGAATATAAAAATAATAAGAGATGAGATCCTGCAATGTTTCTGATATAAATATTTAATTTTTTAGGATGGAAAACCAATCTTCCATTTTATGGGGTGCTCTACCTTTGCTGAATATGCTGTTATTGCAGAGATATCTGCTGCTAAGGTATTTATTAACTAGCTTGGAAAAACAGCTATACCTGGAAATATAAACTTTCTCTAAAAAAAATCGACCAAATCAATTTAGAATTTTAAACTAAGCCAAGACCACTTTTAGTGTTTTATCGAGTTGGCCAATCATATATTGAGAAAAATGGGTTAAGGCATATAAACAGTTGTTTGTAATTTTTACTTATTTTACTGAGATTTCAGGTATTCTTCAGTTGTATCATTTTTTTTCAGACCAAAATATTTAAAGATTTTTGGTTTTTGTTGGCGACCGTAATTTTACTCGAGACATTTCGACATTTTGTACACATTTTCTATGGACATTTTGACATGGATATGAAATGCCATTTCGACATTCTGTAATGAGATTTTTTCACTGTCCAACATTCTAGCCAAAAAATGTCCCATTTAGGAAATATAGATTTCTTTTCAATTATAAAAGTGCAAATTCAGAATATTTATTCATTTTTTGAAATCCGGAAAAAAATTAGATCTCTCGAAAAGATGTCTTTTTTTCTAATTTCTATATCTCTGCAACCTGATTGTGTAAACCTTTGATATTTTAAACTTAGATTATTTGACCTGAAAGAGTTCATGTTTGAAATATTTAAGGTCTACAACATGTGGGTTGCAAAGATATAGGGCTTAGAAAATCAGAGTTTGCGACAAAGACTCAATAACTTCACAGACAGAATTGAATTAGGGCTCTACAAACATTTCATTCAATTTTGTCCTTACAAAGATTTAAAAGGTACAGGTCTGAATTGGGAATGAAAATATTTGAATTGAGGGAGACTTGACTAAATTTCGATATAGTCCCTTTAAATGATATTTTATTTAAGATTTACAGACTAGATATACATAAACTGATCTTAAGCCCTCAAGGACTAGGCTAAGCGGACCTATAGTTGTACCGTAGCGTCTGCTACATTATATATAGACTGCTCAGAAGCCCTCAGGACTAGGCTAAGCAGGCCTATAGTTGTACCGGCACGTCTCTTACATTTCCACGAAAGGTTTTAAACTGCCATCTAACGGCCACTGCATATAATACCCATTAAGGGGCTAAGTTTTACAATTTTTACAGAAATACTGGAAACTTTTAACATAATATTTATGACTCAGTTTATTTTTAAAGGTTTTGTATTTTGTATCCAAAGGACCTCTAAATATCCCTGAATAGAGACGTCTGTTTATTGGTCGTGTTCTCCAGTATGTACACAATGGAACCTGCTGTGGAAAATATCGCATATTCTTGTCTTTATTAGATATCTGTACTCTCTATCTCTTAAGATAAATCCTGGAGCAGACTTGAACAAGATGTGCCTGCTAGGGTGTGGAGTTGCTACGGGATGGGGAGCAGTTTTTAACACGACTAAGGTTAGAAACAGTACTTAGGATCCAGATTTGTTGGATCCGCAACATTTTGTAAATCTTCTAGACTGTTGACGAATTCAACATTAATATTGTTCAATGAGAATAAAAAGCAAAAAAAAATTTTGAAATTTTTTTTAAAAGGTTTAAAAATACAATTCCGGATTCGAAACAGGATCCGGATCCTGTTTTGAATCCAGAATTGTATTTTTATGATATATATTTTTTCTGAACAATAAAATTCTAAGAATCGTACTAAAATTTTAGAACACATGAATTAGAAACAACCAAATATTTCTAAAAGGATCAAAATTAATGATAAGTAAAAAATAGTTGAACTTCGTAAACTAAGCTGAATCACGTCCTCTTCTCTTGAGCTTGAACCAGCGCACAATAGAAGAGGTTTAACTCAACTCACAGAGTTCAACTGAGCTTTTGCTGTCCTGTTGATTTTGGACCCTGAGTGGGAATGCATTGAATTATATTCAAGGTTCACCCTGGAGCTTCTGTAGCTGTGTTTGGTCTTGGAGCACTGGGTTTGTCGGTCATCCAGGCAGCTAAGGTTGCCGGAGCCAGGTATAAAGATATTTTAAAGGGACTGTGCGATTTTCAAAAAAAATCATATAAATATATATATATATATATTGTTAAAAAAATCACCCCTTCTTGAAAAAAAATCCGGATGACTGAGAACCCTATGACCTGAATTCAACTAGGGGTTATAACAATTCGTCCATTCAAATCTTGGCGTTCTAAGAAAAATCACAATAAAACTATAAAAAACTAGTTTATACCGAGATCGAACAAAAATAAGAGTAATATCCGAGTATATATATATGCATGAAATTCTTTAGCAAGGACTCAGAAATCAATATCAAGAATATAAAATGTTGAACCATTTTTTCATTCATTTATTTATTATATTCGAGCTTAATTAGTACTAATTAGTATGAAGTTATGCAATTGTTATGATTATTATCATGATTAATTACCAACCAGTTTTTTCGATATATCTAGATTACCAGTATTTAAATTTAAAAAAGATTATAATTACGGTTTGCACGTATATAGTAGAGTGGATAATAACGTTAATACGAATAAATAGAAAATAAAAAAAGATATTATTGTTTGCTGGTATAAAGTAGAAGTTGATATTATTAAGAATAAGAATAAATATTAAATAAAAAAGATTAGTATTACTGTTTGCAGGTATATAGTAGGAGTTGATATTAATGACAGTAAGTTTGCTGCTGCTGTATCTATGGGAGCTACGGAATGTGTCAACAGTATGTCCTGCGAGGGGGGAGATGTCAAGAGCTGGCTACTTGCAAGGAAATCATCTTTTTACCTAATATTTCTTTTGTTAAAGGGACTACTGTTGAAATTTCAAGTGACTCACCATATAAAGTTAGTCATTTATCCAGTCAGTGATCTGTGAAAGATATCATCGTTTTCTAGCTTAAAGTGTTCAATTCTCAAAATTTTCTCTTTTGTTTCTATGGCAAGACATTTGCAATTCACTTATTCAAAGAGAGTGCACATTTTAAAGAAAATTGTGGAAATCTCATCTAGTTACAATCTAAAAAAACCATTTTTTGATTAATAATATTGGTTTATCAAAAAGATTTGATTAAATAGGGAGAAGTGGGGATATGACTTTACCTATGACTGTACAGGGATTGTTCAAGTAATGAGATGTGCTCTAGAGGTGGCGCATAGGTAAATAAAAGAATAACATTTTAAACCAGGTTCGGTGAAAGGTGAGGGAAAAGTTGTTCTTTATCAGAAGAAATTACCGATTATTTAAGTCAGATCTTTTGCAGAATATTTAAGGTTGTATTCAGATCAGCTAAATGGGTGTTGAATTAAATAAGATCAGAATTAAGATCAGTCCAATAATTCTTTTGATCTTATCTTAAAACTTAAGAATTAGATTTCTGCTTAATCCGCTCTTTTTCCCAATTTTCGGAAATATCTCTACCGGAATTCGACCTATGAGAGTATTCACATTAAATGCGCGCAAAATTTTTTAATTTCCCAGCTTTAGATTGGCTGTTTGGTTTCTACAAGTGACCAATTAATATCGATATACATAATTCCGAAGTTTTCAGCTCTGATATCAAAACTTAAGGATTCTATCAATCATAGATCTTCAAATTTAGCAAACTAGTGAAACTTAGTAAATATTCAAAAGTTGTTGTTCAGCAGGGCCTTAATCCTAAGGGAAGATTATAAAACTAGTTCTCTTCTAATCTAGAGGATGGGGGGAGAGTTGTGTTATCGGTGTGGCAGCAGCAGGAAAAGAGATCTCGACGCGACCATTCCAACTAGTCACAGGTAAGAAACTATCCCTAGAGAATATATTAAGAAGAATTCCTTATGTACAAGGAATATACATAACTTAATACAAATACTTCAGCTAGTACTCCTCTGTTAGAAAAATAACTTGTGTATGAAATATGTATTTTTTGAACAAAACAATCCTTCTTTTCACAGTATTTGATGTTTAATCAACTATTTTTCCAATTACTGATCTAATTTATCAGGGCGTAACTGGAAGGGAACTGCATTTGGGGGTTGGAAGGCAAGAACTGAAGTTCCTAAGCTAGTTCAGACGGTTATGCGAGGAGAGATGGCCTTAGAACCATACATCACCCATACATACCAGGTACAGAACAAGGCTATGCATTAAGGTATCCCAATAGTGGAACCTAGCGGCAAGTTATGGAACTAAATACTAGTGATGCATGGGTAAGTATTATTGATTCCTAATCTGACCACTGTTAAGGTTGTGGCGCTAGCGGCGCAAATGTTTGTAATTTCTACCCCATGAGATAAGGAGCCGTCTGAGCAGGATGCACCTAATCAATTTTTTCTCATGTAGTCACGACATCCTAGTGACATTGTGATATGAATTTCATTATGATCGGATAGTAATTAAGCCCTTGAGAGAAAAAAGGCTTAAATGTTTTTTATTCAACAACCTTTTTTTATTATACAAAAAAGGTAGATAAACCAATTTGAGTAGATCTTATACAACTGTTGTCGTATAGCAGCAAGATTCTCAATAATGAACAGATAGACAACAAGATAACCCTCAAATCGAAACCGATAATGAAGAGAAACTCTGTATTTCCTAAAAAGATGATATAGATAATAACATATAAATCATTACAATGAATTTATGAATTTTTTATAATGGAAAGATTCTTACAATCTAATAAGGGATCTGGAGGGTTAAATTGTCGGAGAGTCCTAAGACGTGTTTTTTTTTATTTAAACTTCCGAAAAGAATGACAATTAATTATTAACGAAAGTCACTAATTCTTTATATGAAAATATTCTTTGCTTAACTTTTGAAATGGATTCACAATAAATAAAAGTGTTTAGACTCCTTTCCCGGAGAACAAAGAAAATGGGGCTAAAATTATTTGGTTTGGTGTCTCCAAGAGGGGATTATAAGTTAAAGACGACATTACGCGGAGAGATCTTATAGTTAATGGTTGACAACAACATAGTGAGAGCATGTATGAATTCCCTTCCCCTTTTCTAAAATCGTTGACCCCCTTCCCCCTTTTTGGATGAATTTTTTTACACACTTTATCGCCCCTCCCTTCCTTGCTTCCCCCTGCAATACCTGCAGTTTATATGTTTAGGGTTTGGAACATGTGAATGAAAGTATAGATGCACTTCACAGTGGATCTTGTCTTCGTGCTGTTATTCATATTGGAGAATCAGGCATCCAGCCACAGGTAGTGATGTGCCTTCAGTTGGTTAGTTTTTAGGCTTGTTTCTGCTCTAGATTTTCTTTCAGGCAAAATGAGCAAATTTTTCTAAATTTTTCTAAATATTTATGTCTTTCTTTTCCTACACTTTGTCAAATTGACCCTGGCAGAAAATATATGCAAAAAACGACCTTGAAACTATGCAAAAACGACCGCGTTGTAACGATAGTTTTTAAATAGTTATTTTTATTACATATAAGATGCAGACAGTGAATAAATTACAGATACAGACATTGAATAATTACAGATACACACGATGATTAAATTACAGATACGGAAAATGAGTAAATACAGATACAGATGCACATTCAGATGCAGCCACCGACATTGATTAGATTGAATTTATCGAAATTTGACATTTAAATTTACAAAATATAATTCAACATGCTTTTAGGCTTTGCCCAAACTGAAGGGAAATGTAAGGTTTGAGGGAGGTTGGTTGAAACAGATGTCACATTGGTCGGAATCCTGTCAGTGTGAGATGACTTTCTCAGGGATTTAAAAATTAAAAATTTTAAATGGATTTAAAAAATAATATGTAATCGGTATTTCATTTTTTTAATTAATGAAACAAAATGTTTGTTAGAAAGAGAAGGTTAATATTTATAAAAAAGCTAAGATCTTTACTTCTTCCATCTGAGAAGCATCAGTTCAGTTTCTTGATGAAAAAAAAGCATTTCTGTATTAAATGTTGTTATTTTGATTGTTATTATTGTAATTTTGGTTCTGTAAAGTGTCTCGATTTACAATAAATTAGTGGTTATAAAGTCGTTATATTCTTTTAGTCAACAAGATTTCTGAACAACTGAAGTACATTTAAGTGGGAAGTTTAACCTCTAAAATATTATTTTAAAATTTAAATCTTCAGTTTTCCTGCCCGATCAACAGTCAAGAACAGCCCCACTCCCTCCTGTTCTATACTACCTTTCAGGTAAACTTTTCATGAACAGTCCCTTTCGTCCTGTCCTATACTACCTTTCAGGTGAACTGTTCATGCACAGTCCCTTCCCTCATGTTCTATACTACCTTTCAGGTGAACTACTCATTGACAGTCCCTTCCCTCCTGTCCTATACTACCTTTCAGGTAAACTTTTCATGAACAGTCCCTTTCCTCCTGTTCTATACTACCTTACAGGTGAACTTTTCATGCACAGTCCCTTCCCTCCTTTTCTATACTACGTTACAGTTGAACTATTAATGCACAGTCCCTTCCCTCCTGTCCTATACTACCTTTCAGGTGACCTATTCATGTACAGTCCTTTTCCTCTTGTTCTATACTACCTTTCAGGTTAACTATTCATGCACAGTCCCTTCCCTCCTGTCCTATACTACCTTTCAGGTGAACTATTCATGGACAGTCCCTTCCCTCCTGTTCTATACTACCTTTCAGGTGAACTATTCATGCACAGTCCCTTCCCTTCTGTTCTATACTACCTTACAGGTGAACTATTCATAGTCATTCCCTTCCCTCCTGTTCTATCCTACCTTTTAGGTGAACTATTCATGCACAGTCCCTTCCCTCCTGTTCTATACTACCTTTCAGGTGACCTATTCATGTACAGTCCTTTTCCTCTTGTTCTATACTACCTTTCAGGTTAACTATTCATGCACAGTCCCTTCCCTCCTGTCCTATACTACCTTTCAGGTGAACTATTCATGGACAGTCCCTTCCCTCCTGTTCTATACTACCTTTCAGGTGAACTATTCATGCATAGTCCCTTCCCTCCTGTTCTATACTACCTTACAGGTGAACTATTCATGCACAGTCCCTTCTCTCCTGTTCTATCCTACCTTTCAGGTGAACTATTCATGCACAGTCCCTTTCCTCCTGTTCTATCCTACCTTTCAGGTGAACTATTCATGCACAGTCCCTTCCCTCCTGTCCTATACTACCTTTCAGGTGAACTATTCATGCACAGTCCCTTCCCTCCTGTTCTATACTACCTCTCAGGTGAACTATTCATGCACAGTCCCTTCCCTCCTGTCCTATACTACCTTTCAGGTGAACTATTCATGGACAGTCCTATACTACCTGTCAAGTGTAAGGTTAATTTTTCATGCACTGTCCCTTCCCTCTTATTCAGGCTCCTGTGGGATATAGTCGTTTTCAGATTGGTTGCGTATTTGTTGAATATGATCTGTTTAATACTACAACTTTTATACATAATTGCATATATATGAATTTTCATATAAAGACTCGATCAGTTTTATATTAATTTCTTCAGATAAATGTTGTATATGTATCGTTTAACGCCTGATATTCTCAGGTTTCATCCTATACCCCCTATCATTTTTCCTTTACAGTCCCTTTAATTATAATTATTTGGTTCTAAATTTCTGAATATCCTCGCTAGTTCAAACTGTATTTTAATGATTAATTATCAAAATTCTTTCTTACCAGGGCTAACGTGTACTGATGACAATGCGCGAACAAAATCTCAGTTTGCCCAGGAGGCTGCCAAGGTTGGGTTAGCGGTCGTCTTCCCAGATACCAGTCCCAGGTAAATCATTGAAATACAAGGGATTGTTCATGAATTTAAATATACACCAATTTTATTACTTAAAAAATAAAAATTCTTGGTCTATAATTTTCTCGATATTTTCTGTCAACATAGCCGGTCTCAGGTTAAAAAGTAACCGGGCGTGGTATAAGGCCCTCGGTATTTCGGTCTTAAACATCAAATTTTAAAATATTTAAGTAGATTCTTTTAAATTTCATAAATATTATCATGCAAACATTGAGATGAAAATAGTTATTTTTTAATCTTTACTTGTATTGCGACATCTTAAACCCAATTTAACTATATGTCTACGTCAGCAGATGTTTATCAATGCATCCATAATTTGATATTTTGGGTAAGGTGTCCAAATCATTAAAAAGTGTCACTCCCGGACGCTTTTTAACGTCACACCGCGGTTTCCTGTGAAAACGCAATTGTTTTTAAAAATGCTTGTGGGCCTTAAATAATTTTTCGGTTATTTAAAAATTTTAGTGTTTAAATTAGGGGTTCAAATATTCCTGGGGAGGAAGACTCCTGGGACTATGGAACTGGAGCTGGATTCTATGTGAATGCTACAGCTCCAAACTGGAGCAAAAACTATAGGTAAGGGATTGTCTAAAAAAATTAAGTTTTGGGCTTATTATATGGAGCAATGTTATGGCCTATATAAAATATATAAAAGTGAAATTATTATTTTTTTGGAGACAAGATTGCTCTGAGCTGTTTCTTTCGACTTTAAAGGGACTGTTGTTGAAATTTTAAAATATCGGTCAGATAAATAGAAAGGAAGGAGAAATTCTCGTTTTTCTGGCTTAAAGCGCTTAATCCTGACATCTTCTTCAACTCATTCTACAGGGGTAATCAGATAGTCACTTTTTTAGAGTCTTAATTGTAATGAAAGAAAACCGTCGGTCATCTTATTTTTTGATCAAACAAGGTTTTAATGATACCAGAGTGAATCGTAAACGCCATTCACAGTGACATTACTGCATCTTTAATTGTCAAATCTTAATTAAATCTTTTTTTTTCAAAATGAGTAAGTGTACCGTTGTGAATCAGGAATATTGAAATGGTGGGGTTATATCAAACTACGCCAAGAGTCCCTTTAATACTTTCAAAAATTTACTGTTAAGAATGTACGACTATGTGACTAAAGAACTCCCTGAGCTGGTTGCTGGGCTCTTCCCTGTAGATCCTGTTAAAATGTCTGTTACAGGTACTAAAAACGGTGTTCGAACATTTCATAATAATTCGTAGACAGAGTGGATTTTTCGTAAACATGTAATTTCGTAGAGACTAGACGGGTACGAATTTTCACAGAAAAGTGATTTATAAACATTTTTTTTTAGAGACAATTGAAGGTTTTTGGTTACTAAGAAATGTGTCGTCTCAGAATTTTGGACAATGTGATCGTTTTGAGATAAATTTATTTTTGATAACACGTCATATAATTATATTGTTTTGAGATACATTTATTTTTGATAACACGTCATATAATTATACTGTTTTGAGATACATTTATTTTTGATAACACGTCATATAATTATATTTTTTTGAGATACATTTAATTTTGATAACACGTCATATAATTATATTGTTTTGCAGTGTCTGCTTAACTAATAAGATATCAACCATGTAAGATCAGTTTAGAGCAAAAATATGAATAATATGTGAAGTAAAAATCGGCCGTCATAAATTACAAACTTGTGAATCGTTATTGGGACTTATTTACCATTTTTTAGCAGGAAATACAAGTAAAATTAACAGGGAGGCTCAGTAAACATGGGCTTAATTGCTAACTATTGGAGGTTGTCTTTTTTTCTTGTGACATTTTTTTATAAATATTTATATTATTAGAGATCAATATAGAATTCAACATGGGATCAGACTATTAACTTTACAATGTTCGCGAACACTCTCTTTAAAGCTTTCGTCCTAGGTCATTCCATGGGAGGACATGGAGCCCTTATTTGTCACCTGAAGAACCCTGGGAAGTATACAAGTGTCTCGGCATTTGCTCCCATCTGCAACCCTACAGCTGTTCCGTGGGGAGAGAAGGCTTTCTCAGGTTTGCTAGTTAATTCAGGATCCAATACAATTTTCATTTTAAGCTCTACAAGTATTAAAAATAAACTTATTGGATCAGAAATGTTAAAATCGTAAGAATCTGATTTCAAACGCCCCTATACTCTCTAGACCCTTATCCATTTGTTTTTTTAACGCTTATGTCGCAGATCCTTTTTATCCTTTGAATTCGGTTAGATTAAGTAATCAAACTTTTAATGTTGCACCATCAGGTTACAAAGATTTAGGGTTTTAAAGTTAAGGACATAGATCACTGATCGGTACCATTTTGTTCAGGATATCTTGGTTCAGTTGAGGACGGTAAAGCTTATGATGCTACCGAACTGATAAAAACCTACAAGGGGCCTACACCTAATATTCTCATTGATCAGGTAGATCAGGATAATAATGTACCTTACTTTTATAGAGTGGCATGTCGGATTCACATCTGTAACAAGGACAGTACTTTTTAAACTAAAATGAGATATTCGTGTTTTCCTCTTTGAATGTCGTCACTTTGACTTGTGGATTCCTGTTCAAAAAGCATTCAGGAAATCGTGAGAATAATTTGGAAATTTTTAGAATTAACACTTTAAGCGAGAATAGTCGCCATATTTTCCACATTTATGATAATTTAAAGATTTGAATAGTACAGTTGTGAATCGTGCATACCCATCTTTAAATGAAGGATTTCTTATAATTTCAAGTACAATACCTTCTACGAGATGAAATAATCTCCATGAATTCTGTAAAGAAGGTCAATCGGTTTTAAGAATTCCATATTTGAGTCCAACCAAGGAGTATGGAATATGGAGGAGATAGAAATGACGCGGCCCGCCCTACCATATGATTATACATTCTTTGCAGACGGGTACTCCATTAGAGAATCTTTTTTAAAAGTCGTCTTTTAATTTTTAAATGTGTTTTTAATTTTTACCATTTGTTTTTTTTTTCATTTGTTATCTCCCTTATATTCCATACTCATTGGGTTCAACTAACATTCAAGTTAATAATGCAGATATTTGTTCTATATTTTTTGAAAATAACATAAGGAGTTAGTTGACCCTTTTAACTCTTCAGTTCTAACAATATAATAGGACCCCTGACCAATAACCATCAAAACCTAAGTTTTAAAAAAAAATAACAGCTGACATTTAAGGGAACCGCTGACAGTTTCTTGAAAACTCAACTTAAACCTGAAAACTTCTCTGCCGCTGCTGCAAAGGCTGGTTATCCTGTTGAGGTAATGTTTTTGGGCCAAAACTTGTTGTGGTATTTCATGTGACCCCAGGAAAGGTTGATGACTAATTGAAACTAAAAAGAGTTGCCTTGTAAAAAGACAATTTGTTGGGTAACATTTATCATTGGAAGTTGTAATTGAACTTGTTATGGCTAGTTCAAATACTTCTTCTTTATACCACACTTTGCTTTACTAAAGGAATAGTTTCAAACACTAACATTAAGCCTCTGAGTTAAAGAATCAGGTTTCCTAACTAGAGAATTTAGTTTCCTGACTAGAGAATCTAGTTTTCTGACTAGAGAATCTAGTTTCCTGACTAGAGAATCTAGTTTCCTGACCAGAAAATCTAGTTTCCAGACCAGAAAATCTAGTTTCCTGACTAGAGAATCTAGTTTCCTGACCAGAAAATCTAGTTTCCTGACCAGAAAATATAGTTTCCATGCTAAACAATCTGGTTTCCAGACTAAAGAATCTGGCTGATTTTTATTCCTATTTCAATTATAATTATTTGTTGAAGGTTCGCATGCAGCCCCTGTATGATCACAGTTACTTCTTCATCGGAACATTTATGAGAGATCATATTGATCATCACGCTAGAGCTCATGGGCTTAGACCTAAACTTTAACCTGGATCTTGCTGAAGGTATATTGATACCCAGCTTTGCCTGGAAACAAACTTATCAGCTCACTTAACTTAAAATTGTTAAACAAAAGGTCGAATTTAAGAATTTAAACTGTGTCGCTGATTCGTCAAAAACTGGTTCCAATTGCGCGCCAACTCAAATCTCAAACAACATACAATTTCCAAAGAAACTTACCATGTTTGAACCTTGTCTCGTATTTGAGCTGCGGCTCAAATTCTTTAAATTCGGCCTTAAGCTAAAGAGTTTTACGTGGTTTCACTGAGTCTCCCAATCAAAAATCTGACAAGGGGCTATGATCTAACAAACAAACAGACAACTAATTATGACTTAACTTCACTTAAAATGTATATAGTGAATAGGTTTTCTTTGTTTGTTACTTTTTCCAATCGAAATTCTTGAACCCCTTCGCCTTTTGGTTAAGTCGTTAGAATCACGCGAATGTTTTTACTCTGGTTTCGTGGGTTGACTTAAAAGAGGAAATTTAGATTCCAGATTAAGCTGGGTTTCCACTATAGTTGTATATTTACTGAAACTTCTTCTAGCGTTGATTATTTTTTGATTTATTTTTGCGTTAATTTCTTTTTTATTTCAGATGAGCGCGAGAAGTTTTAATTTGAAGGGTTCGTTTCTTTTGTTATGATTTATGTAACAAGAATTGTGTTTTAATGTTATTGTATCAATAATTTTATTTTTTCTTTATCAATAAAGTCTTGATATTATTATTTATTTCTTATTTCTGATCGGATAAGATTCTTACTATTTATATTTAATTTAGTTGAATCTCATATAAGATTATTTCCCAGATTTAACGCTAAAATATAAACATAATTCTCGAAATCTTAGCATTTTCTGCAAGAAAGATTTTAGATGAGCCTTATTCAATTTTCCAGATAATTCAATCTTCTTAAATTTTCTAATATTCCCGAAATATAGACCCACTAACGATATGATTTGATGTGATCATGTGGGACACCTGGTAAAATATCGTTTGCACTAATATTGATCGGACTACCGCACATCCGTACTAACGTTTATTTGGACTAACCTTCACTCGCACTATATAGTGCGAATAATCAACACAATTGTTTAATCAAACTAAAATCCGCGAGGACGTTTTTTTTGAGCACGTGGAGAATTATCTTTATAAATTCTAGCGGAATTCGGCTCACTTAATTAATTAGCTCCATTGAACATTTAATTATGAATGAACAAAAATGTTTAATTGTACAAAAGCTAAGTGTGGGCAAAAACGAAGTTATTTCAAATGAAAATATTTTACTGCTGATGAATAAAAAAAGTTCAATCGAACTAAAAATCTAAAATTTTAACATTTTGCACATTTACCATAATTAGTACAAATGAACAATTTCAGTGAAAATGAACGAAAAAATGTTTAATCAAATTAAAATCTAGAACTTTACTGTTTTGGCCATTTACCTTAATAAACACAAGTATAAGCATATTTTCGTGAAAATGAACAAAATAAAGTTACTAACTAAAATTTAAAATTTTACCATTTTGCCCACAAATTATAATTAGTGTAATTGAACTTGATTTAGAACAAATGAACAAAAAAAATATTCAATCGAACTAATATCTAAAATTTAGGGTTTCCATTCGCAAAGCTTTTGCAGAACGAAACGCAAAATTTTTCTTTCTTTGCGCATCAGTTTTGCGCGGAAAAACAACAATTTGCGCAATCCTTCTCAAGTCATTTCGCGCAAAATTGCCCTATTCCGCTTTTGCGAAACTCAAGTTTTGCGCAATTCCGCAATTTCGTATACTAAAATCCGAAACAGATGGTCAAGTAAAAGTCTCGACAATTTTAGTTTTGGACATGCATATTTCCTAAAAGTGGATTCTTCAGGCATTGGTTACTTTCTTGCATTATTTTATATGAGATTAAAAAGATTTCAGAAATTTGATTAAAAAAAATTTAAGAATATAATTCATACTTGATTAGGCAAAGCTTTTAAGGGTCACTTGAAATTATTTAATAGGATAAAAATATTGCCAAGTTTCACACTCTCTAATTTCTATTTTATTAAGTTTGGTCCCTTAATTTAAACTTTTTGTAACTGGAAGTAACCAATTGAGTGTAGTATAATCGTTATCATACTCGTATGTTAATATTTTTTTTATGTATGGAATAAATCTTCAGTTGTTTAATTCTAAGCTTAGAATATCAATTTTTGACAATTTGCCTAAAAAGTTACATTTTCCGTAAAACTTGCGGTTTTGCGCAAATTGCGCAAAACTAAAATTTCGTTTCATGCACAACTTTCGCAAAAAATATTTACGGTTTTGCGCAAATTATGCAGAAAAAATAGCGCAAAACTCATTGCGTTTCATGCGCAAAAGTTCGCAAAAAAAAATTTGCGCAAATTTTGCGCTAAAGATTTAGCCATTTCGTGGAAACCCTACTAAAATTTCATTAATTTGCACAATTACTTACATATTTTATTGCGAATAAACAAAAATGTTCAATAGAAATAAAATTTAAAATTTCACCACTTTGCCCATGAATTATACTTATTTTAAAATATCAATTAGTCCGATTAAACAAATTTTTTGCTGGAAATATTCCTTTGCACTAATATTTACAGAAAAAAACATTACTGCCCGCAAAGGACAGATCAGGCGTTTGAGATAAGCGATGTTTTGCATAAATTAAAAGATTCGAATATTCACACAAATATGAAGTGTTCACATTTGTTAAAATATTATTTCAAATATATCTTTCTGACTTCTTTGTCTAGAGGGAGGGAACCCCCAGATACCATGAGCCTCTGCTATGCAGACACGAGCCTCCAAGATTTTCTAGGCAGACTGAGCCTCCACTATGCAGACCAAGCCTCCGCTATGCAGTGAAAGCGCCTCCACCATGACAACCATACAGAACCGCTTTTTTTAAATCTTGGTTTTTATGTATAATGAAAATGTTAACAATTTTGTTTTTGACTTAGTATCATAAGAATTTTACAAAAAAATATATTCATTTATTGATTGTCATGATTATAAACACAAGTGTACTCCTATAGTGGTTTATATGATTTATACTAAAACTTTAAACATTTTTTACGCAGAAAGGAAGATATTTGGAGAAATATTTCTGGAGTAAATTTAGTTTGTTTTGTTATAATCGTTGATTTAAGCAATACTTTTTTTTAGAAAAATGTTAAGATTTAAATAAATTATACAAATTTTCTAGGTTTAATTTGAACTAGAAAAAAAGGCATTGCTTTAATCAAAGATTATAAAAGATGAAACGAAATTCAATTCAAATTTTTTTTCTCTAAATATTTTGTTTTCAAGTGAAGAATATTTAAAGTTTTATATACTACTTTATTAGTCATAATTAGGAACTATTTATGATAACTGATAAATACTTCTCATCTTTGAGAAACTTCTCATGCCACTGTGTCAAAAAAAATTGTTTAACATTTTTCATTACACATAAAAACTATGATTTTCATGGTGGAGGCTCGTTCACTGCATAGCGGAGTCAAGGTCTGCATAGCGGAGGCTTGGTCTGCATTGTGGAAGCTCGGTCTGCTTAGCAAATCTGGGAGGCTCGTGTCTGCATAGCACAGGCTCATGGCGTCCGGGGGTTCCCTCCATCTTGACTATCGGTTAACTGACATTGTTCTAATCTGGGCGTAAAATCATTATCATTAGGGTACAATTTGAGATTTTATTTATTTTATCTCCATCGAAGAAAATTATTGAAATAAATGGATGTCTACATGGAAAACCTTTCGAGTGAACACGCCAACAGGCAAGTTCTCGGCGAAAATCTGGGGGTCTCCAACGAAGGGGGGGGGGGGCGGGCCCCCCCCCTGGAGCGGAAACCCCAGTCTGATGAGTATACTTAAGAAAATTACATAAATAATTTATTAACACTTGTAATATGAAAGTGTGTATATGATCGAATAGTTTACATAGTTAAAAAAGTTTTCAATATATTTTCAAAAAAGGTGTTAAATTTTTTTAGCGCGCTGATGAACGCAAAATATGCCCCCTTCCCATCACAAATGCCCCTGTCACCAACCAGATTTAAGTAAGAGGTGAAGATTTTGGGTATCGATAGGTGGCAGGGGAGCAAATCTCCTTGAATGACGAAAAATTCTCTTTTACCCGAATAGTATTAAATCTGTTCTTAAAGGGAGTGTTCGCGAAAAATGAAAGCGGGTATAGGCTTGATGCGATAAAAAAGCGCCTTTGATCGCTACTAATCTTACTTCTATCTCTGTTGTGTCTACTAGAATTACAAGGAAAAAAATGTTCAAAACGACTAATACCGAAGAACGTAGTGTCCATACAAATTCAGAAAGATGCAACATTCAACTCGGATCGTAAACAAATCAATTTATTAATTCCAAACATATCATTCAGATATTACAAACAATAGTCATCGATTATTTTTCGACGCATTCGTAAATAGTTGATATTTTATGATATTTTGTATTTTTCATGATCTGAGAGTTACTTTTGAAAACAATTATTCCTGTTTCGAGGATTTTTGGCAATGAAGACGACATTTCCACATTTTCCAGGAACGCGACGTTCGAAAATCCAGTGCCATCGAAAATTATTTATAAGAAAACAAATTCAAAAATATTATGAAATATTAATTATATACGAATGCTTCGAAAAATAATCGATGATTACTGTTTGTAATATCTGAATGATATGTTTGGAATTAAATTGATTTGTTTACAATCAGAGTTGAACGTTGCATCTTTCCGAATTTGTATGGACGCTGCGTTCTTCGGTGTGAGTCGTTTTTAACAATTTTCTCCTTATAGAAGCAACAGATAGAAGTAAGATTAGTAGCGATCAAAAGCGCTTTTTTATCGCATTAAGCCTATACCCCCCCCCCTTTATTTTTCGCGAACACTCCCTTTAACTCCTAGTCAATTGCTAGATTCGTTTTACAGAAACTTTTAATACTACTTGCATTTAAACAAAATAATTTTAATCGTGTTTTTTTAACTATAAGTATGTTCAGTATTATGAATAATGGTTGTTCAATTCTACGCAACAAAACTTCATTTTTTATAATAATACTTTTAACTTAGGAAAAAATTATATTTCAATTACAAATTTACAAATTACAGAATTAAATACATTGGCTAAATTACTTGGTTTCTTGATTTTATCATTAAGAGTAAGTTTTAAAATTAAAATACTGATCACCTGCATCCTTTTCTCTCCATTCAGTTTATGCATGAAACAAAATGTTAAATAAAATGTGAAAACATGTTCAGTTTCATTTTTCTCATTTATGGTTTTCTTTCCTAGAAATTAATTTAATAATTGTTGAAGTGACAAACAGTTTCACATTTGAACACATTTGTAACATCGTGCTCACTATTTACGGAAAACGGGTATATATTTTAACAGATGTGTTAACAGACGGCACACAACATTTTTACTACAGGTTAAATTAGCTATGATTGGGAGAAAATTATTTTTTGGATAAATAATTCATGAAAATGTTTACCCCATACTCGCCCACTAACTGTAACTTCGTTCTTGGTCATGCATAAAACTTTTTTACAATTTAATAAGTGCATACAATTTGTATCAAATTAAAAATATTCCAGGATGATGAATAAAAATTATAAATCACATCAAATCTTATTACTCGTACTTCTCCAATGATGTAGAAATTTTATAAATCTTTTTTAAACAAATAAAAGGTATTTTGTTTATCCAAATATTTCACCATAGAATATAGACTATTTTTCATAAAATTAGTTTTATAATAAGACGAATTAATTTATCAGTCTACGCCCATTAAACATTTAAAAATTAAAACCCTTAATCCAAAATACTAGAATTTTTTTCTCGCTCAATTGGGAAATACAAATAATTTGTGGGTGAAAAATATCAAATATGGCGGAAAAACTACATCTATGATGTTTGCAAATAAATTTTCTTTAAAAAATTAAAATCTAAGATAAAATTCAATTTAGAATAAAAATGTAATAAAAAATATTAATCTTCAAAGCTGTGATACTTCACTCTTTGTTAATACATTTCCTTATATACTTATTAACCACAAACATAAATAAGACTTAAAATCAATATTTAGCAACTTGAATTTTGTCTTTGACCTTCACAGTTATCCGGATTCCGGAACCAAGAAACAAATAAAACATATTGTACATAATGTACATTGTACAATGAATATTAAGAAACTACAATCAACGAAAGCCATTTTGTTTGATAAAAGTAGAGAAATTTACAATAACAAAAATACTAAAATTTGTATTAAGGATTTAATTTGAAATCCAGTGGAAAATACATAAAAGTAGAAATAAGAGGAAAAAGAAATTGAGCAGTATGAAATTTCCAGCTTATATTTTTTTGTCTAAAGCTTAGCTAGGGTGGCTCTGATAATATTCCCAAAAGTTGAGCACCTTGTGTTTCTTTTCAAATGTGATCATATTTTTTCTATCCCAAAAGATATTTTTTGTCACAAAACCTCCATCATATTGTGTCCGAAATTTTGGATCAATCTTACAAATAAAATTTAAAGCAATGAACAATGGTATACACGGGGGGGGNTAATTAATCAAACTTACATATATATTCAGATTTTTTACTTTTCTTATCAATCGACAATGTCACAATTTGTCCATTTTATGATTATTTCCCAAATTCTTTCTTGTAACTTAAACTTATTTACAATATTTTTTTCGCGGGGTTTCATTTAAAATGATTGGTAATTATGGTCAGATGACTAATAGTCAGCATTCAGGTAGATTAATAAAGATTTTAAACTTAATTTTTTCTTAATACCGGTTTTTAGGGGGTTGCACATCAACCGTTAGGGGGGTGCACAAAAAAAATTTCGACAAAAGTGCATTCCCTAGACTAAACCTCCACTACGCGCATGCTAGGGATGTTTAAAAATATCATTTTTTGCTTCACTCGTCATGTTTACTTCTGAACTGGAATAACTCGCCGGTTGCGATGACCGACTTAATCCTGAGAATTCGCCGCTCTGAGGTGAGGGTTGAGGCCTTGAAACTGGCAGCGATTCCGGTGCGTTGTAATGGCGGGAAAAGCCCATCCTTGTCTCGAGGCGCCCAGGGTTAAATCTACGAGATGATGACGCCTGAAGTAGGTTCTCTACACTAACATTATCCTGACCCTGTGGGATAATTTCAGAATTCTCCGGAGAATCTAAATTAGAATCATTTTAAATGTAGACTACAGTGTCCGATTCACAGCAGTTCCCATTAAATCTTTATCATATTAAAAATGGGGAAGATATATAAATATATAATTTCTCTTAATTCACTTCCTTTCTTAAAATAAATTTCAGTTATGCTCATTCTCAGACTCAAGTTTAAAGTTTATCAATTGTGAATCAGTTTAATGCAGCTCTTCAAACGGAGGGATACTTGAAATTATGTCGATAGACTCTTCATCAGCTAAAGGGTCTATTTTGATAAAAAAAAATCAAACCTAAGAGAAAAGATGGGATTGATGGATACAGCCATATTGGGGGGAGCATTGAAGCATCAGGCTGGTTGAACATGCATCCTCGTCCTTTTTGTACCCTTAACAACAAAAATTATTTTTATACTTAGCTCGGACCGGGGGGGGGGAGGAGGGACCTTTCCCCCCTCCACCCATCATATTTCTATTTTTAATACCATAAAAACGATCTTCTTTTCTTTTCCTACTTTGTAATTGAGAACAAATTTTGCAAAAAAAATTCTTTTGGTTAAGGACGATCAATAGGCTGTTCGAATAAAATAAATTAATTTTTATTCTAATAAAGCATTTTTTTTAAATCGGCTACTTCCGAAATTTTGAATGTTAAAAAATGTTAATTGAAATAAAATTTATCAATATATATTATATAATGATGTGATCCCTACAAAATGAATTCCAAGCCGCAAAACTTGCAAACTGACCATTCTGGCCCCGACTGATCTATTTTATTTCGAATTTGGTTTGCGGCTCGGAGATTATTTTGAGGGGCTCATAGTTTATAAGTTTAAAAACGGTTTAAAAACAGCTACCGACCTTATTCCATTTTTCTCTAGGAATTCTATCGTTAGTCCCGTAATTCCGATACAACGCTCTAACCGTACACTCCTAAACAAAAACGGCTGAACCGACTAGGCTCAACATTTTTGTGAGATCTTAAATGAACCGAGAACATATTTAGAATTTGGAAAATTTACAGAAATAAAAACAAATTTAACTAAATTAATAGATGAATAAAAAGTGAAATATTCAATTTTTTTAAAATTTGATTTACACCTCGCTGAGATGTAAAAATAAAAAATATTTTTTTTTTGAAGGGACTGCAAGCGGAACTTCAAGGGACTTTGTATGCAAAGAAGAGAATGTCAGACTTACAACAGTACCCTTAATTCTTTAAACCATTGGCTGATAAAGTGCAGAGAACTCCGCGTGTATATCTCTAAAATAGCATGAAAGTATTTATTTTCTTGGACTTCTAAAGAGGAAATATTAATATTTATTATTTGAACAGGTTGCAAACAAAGTGTACACTAACCAAAAGCGTGTCTGTAGATAAACAAGGATAGGTCCGTATATCCATTAGGTTTAACCTTTAAAGGGTGCTGTTGGGAATCGTTCACGTTACCCTCCAAATGGGGTTCCTTAAAGAGAAGTTATTCGTTTAATTCACCTCAGTTTCCTGCAATGTTTTGCTACAGTATACAGCCCTCGATCAGAAATCTTCATGTTCTCACTTAAAATAAAATAAAATCATATTTTCGCCACAAAAACAAAAAAAAATGATTCACAACTTATGGTTATGCTATTGTAACTTAATATTAACTATTACTAAAAGCAAGTAGTTACTAGGACATAGTCCTAATGTGGACAGGACCAGATTGAACGCTACATCCCATTCAACACTGCTATGGTCAGCAGCTCCTGGCTCTTTAAGATTCAAAACTGGTGCATTAAGAAACCTTTATTGCAAGCATTCAACTCGGATTTTACGACCGGGATTAGGCAGTTTTGTGGATATCAATATTTTTGTTATGAAATATTTTTTTATTTAGTTTCTTCATACTCTCTATCTTTTCGAATCTCTTAAATCAAAATCTACAAAATGTTAAGACCCCAAAAAAGGAAACTCAAGAGTTTCGTTTAACGATATTCTTTTAAATTTCGGGCTCTGGGCACACAGGAAACCCAACCTGTTACTCTGGATGGAGAGAATACAGGAAACCCATCACTGGGCACACAGGAAACCTAACCTGTTACTCTGAATGGAGAAGAGTACAGGAAACCCATCACTGAGCACACAGGAAACCCAACCTATTACTCTGAATGGAGAAGAGTACAGGAAACCCATCACTGAGCACACAGGAAACCCAACCTGTTTCTCTGAATGGAGAAGACTACAGGAAACACATCATTGGGCAAACAGGAAACCCAACCTGTTACTCTGAATGGAGAAGAGTACAGGAAACACATCACTGGGCACACAGGAAACCCAACCTGTTACTCTGAATGGAGAAGAGTTCAGGAAACACATCACTGGGCACACAGGAAACTCAACCTGTTACTCTGAATGGAAAAGAGTACAGGAAACCCATCACTGAGCACACAGGAAACCCAACCTGTGACTCTGGATGAAGAAGAGTACAGGAAACCCATCACTGAGCACACAGGAAACCCAACCTGTTACTCTGGATGAAGAAGAGTACTGGAAACCCATCACTGAGCACACAGGAAACCCAAGCTTTGGGCTCTGGATGAAGAATATCCAAGGAAACTGTAGTAGAAGTATATCTACATCGATTCATTTCTTTGTTTCTTTTATTAGTTTCACTTTTAATTGAAATATTTAACTATTTTGCTCTTTTTTTTCGAGACTTGATGAATACTAGAATATTGATACCCCCTTTCGGGTGGTCCCTTTCTTCTGTAACACTACATCATTCCTCAACTCAAATTTTTAAAATAACAAATTTTATGTTTGCTATTTGCTAATTTTATTAATTAATTGATATATAAAAATTGAATATAATGCTGAACAACATGTTACGTGCAATTAAAAAATAAAAACAATAAAAGAACTATTAACAATTTACAGCTAAAACCATTTCCTCAGTAATTTTTAGGAAATAATGAGATTAAATCCTTTCTAATAAGAAAAATAAACTTAAAGCAGACAAAATTACGTTGGTTTTTTTCCGATTTCTTTTAAATTTATCCTAGCGGAAAAACACCAAAAACGAAATTGGTTTAACCATGCCTATCCCTAAAATAATAAAAGAATAATAATAATAACAGATCTAACTCCTCTGATCTCGAGCCTACCAGGATCCGGGTTTAATGAGAGATGGTTAGAGTTCAATGTTTTGGGTCAGGTTGTGAACCTGCTCCGAGAGGAGATGTTGCTAAACCATCCTGAATCCGAAAGTATAACGCCAACTTCTCATCTCCGTATCCCGGCAAACTACATCAGTGGAATAACCTTATTTTGTGATAATCCAGAACCTGAAGTTTTGGCTCTTTTTCAGTTGACATTGACAGAAGATTTTTCTTTGAGTGATAGATAACAGTAATTTATTTAGGAGAAATTATATAATCAGAGAGTGAAGAATATTGAATCAAAATCTATAGTGCATCTTCACGATTAAAATTTATTTTTAAAAATCTGAAACATTTTTTTGCAATTTCATCTGATATGAAGTTTAAGCTGGATATTTCGGGGTAAAATTCATTACAGGATTGTAAATCATCATTTTCCTCTACTTTAAATATCTGGGGCGTTGACTTAAAATTTAAACTTTAGTGTTCTTTCAGATTTTAAATGCTAGGTAAACCCTGTACTTTAGTCTTTAACTATATGAATCAGAGGTTAACACTTCTACATAGTTAAATGTTAATCCCGGGATCCAGCACTTTATTGTAGTTTTACATAGTTAAATGTTAATCCCGGGATCAAGCACTTTATTGTAGTTTTACATAGTTAAATGTTAATCCCGGGGTCAAGCACTTTATTGTAGTTTTCCTGGATATCTCGTGGATAACTATAATTAAGGAATGAAGCACTTATCTTTTAAATTTGAAAGGTACTACAGTGGATATCGAGATCATGGTATAGATTAGCGCTTTATCACATAAAAGTTTCGATTTCCTTAGCTTCATGTTCTTATGCAAAGTAAAGATAAAAATAACGATCTTTGTCTAAAAGAAAACTTATATGAGGCACAAACATATCAAATAACGCCTTATTATTTTTCTTTAAAACCGTACAAGGGCGTACGAGAGCATATGTGTAAGGGGGGGCAGAGTTTGCCCCCCCCCTTGGCAACATTGTGCTCCCCCCTTAAAAACCCCTTTATTGAAAAAATATTGATACCTTTTTAACTATGTAAACATTCGATCATATACACACTTCCATATTACTATGCGTTATAAATAAATTGATCATGTAACTTTATTAAGAGGGGGGGGGGAAACCGTACCAGGGCGTACGAGAGCATATGTGTAAGGAAAAAAAAATTTTGGCCCCCCCCCTTGGCAACATTGTGCCCCCCCTTAAAAACCCCTTTATTGAAAAAATATTACAACCTTTTTTAAATTATTTTTGACCCGGGGGGGTCAAAAAGTCCCACCTGAAAGCTTCAAGGGATGAAAAATATAGATGGAAATGTTTTTAAAAAATTATCTATATTTTCATAGGATTGATACTTATTGTATTGTAAAATATGATATCAAATATATATTTACACTGAGGGCACTGGCAGTATTGATTAAAGCTTTTTTTAATGAAACTTTTTTAGTTAAGGGCAATTGTGAGATTTTAAGTATTTTTTTCTATACCATGTACATAATACTTAAATGGAATACATGTGTAATTTCAAGTGACCCTCCATTTATAGAGTGGCATGTCCGATGCACCTTTGAAACCTTTATCTCTCCATCACTTCTGAAGCAAGAATTGCGTGAGTCACTCTTGTGGAGAAACCACAAATAAAAATGTTCAGTTTTCAAAATGAGAAACATGGATGTTTAATGCAATACTTGATCAGACAAAGCTTCGAAGGGTATTGTTTGTTGTGTATCAGAATATATTTTATTTTGGGGTGGGGTGGAGAGTGTTTGGGGTGGGGTGGAGAGTGTGTGACACCAGTTCTCGTTAGATCACTGAAGTTAAGCACACTTGTCCACAGCTAGTAACTGGATTGGTGTCCAGACTGGTGTTCACGGGTTCGATTCCCGTACTCCACACAAACCTGTGGTTTCAAAAACATCTGAAGCCGACATCTGGTTTAGCAGTTATGACCACCTGACGGATGTAGGAGGACAGAGGGGCGGCTGTCAACAACTCTCGCAGCGAAAGGGTGCGTGCTTTCTGCTCAACAAGAAAGAAGCTTCAAGTGGGATTGATCCAAGTGAATGATGATGAAGAGAGGAATGGTGGACAAGCAGGGAGAGTCTATGGTTGCCAGCTATAGGTACCTGGGGGTATCCAATCCGGGCTTACAGATGTTAGGGAGCAATGAGTGTGATGTTTCCTATCAGTACGGCACCCGGGCCTCATTCCAGTATATCAGAAGGATTCCTGCACTCTATATTCTCAGGCCTAAGAAGAATCTTAGGCAGCTGGAATCTTGTCAACCCTCTTCTCAGAATGAATGAAGCGTGGATGGATGAATGTGCTGCCAGATTACAACCCCTGGTAGATCAATATAAAAACCCAGACAACACCAAACTTTCGCAATAGAAAAAATTCCGAGATTTGATCGTAACAACCCGATCATGTCCTAGGGACAAAAAAAAATCTCTATTAGAATACATTTTATTTCTTTTCTTAATCTTTTAGTTTGGGTGAGTGCAATGCAATGCAATGTCGAATGTAGATTGGCTGAGGAAGGGAAATGCAAGCAGATGAAATATTAAAAGAGCCCCCCCCCCATGAGTGCCCCTGAGCCCTTCTCTTTGGCGTTATCTAAAGCTAAGAATGGTTGGATATATATCTGTTTTAGAAACCTTCCTGGATTCTTCTTCAAATCTATTTTTAAAGCATCTCGACTGAAAGTATATTTTAGCTAAATAAACTCCAATCGGGATGGGGTCCACTCTTAAGTAGAAATATTTTAAGGATTTTATAACTGTTAAATCTATGAAAATGCCTTAAAGAAATGCTGCTGAACCGAGCAGAGAAACTAAACATGATCCTGGATTGTTGGATGTTCCTAGCAGGATCACTTCAAGAATGCGCACTGCAGGCTATTGTGAGAATATTAATTAAGATTCTTATTTTCCAAAATCTCAGCTAAAAATATGAATGTACATTGTTCGATATTCACAAAATAATTATTGGAATAATCATATTTTGCAAATAAAACAAAAACAGGCAGCTCTTTGATTAGATGAACTGTTTATTCACAACAGGTTGTTTTCTGCCATGTGAAAATAAACATTGATGATGGACACAAAAAAACGCACGGGCAACCGCAAAACTGAAGATTGATGGGCACAAGCAATGCCTTGTATATGAGCATATATATTTAAGACCCATACATTAATGACTTCTAACTGACCTAATATCAAGGTGTTCTAGTTCCTTCAGGTTCTCCGCAATATGCTTCATTGTGATATCCGTCACCTGAGGAAGTTTGCCTGAAAATCAATCCGTGCAATCTAAGTAAATGGCGCATGGACCCTCCCCCCCCACACTTCTTTTAAAGAGCAACCTTAGTATCAAAACCTGACCCAACACAATCAATCAACATGCAAAATATTATTTTTAGATCGTGTAGTATTTTTTAGTATTTGTTACTCAATTTGTAAAATTACAAGTGCCAAATAACGCCAATAAAATTACGTAAACAACTTTTGCCAAAAGCAAGTTACTTTTGAAAATTACTAAATTAAATCAATCAATTGCCCTTTCATTTAAAAAAAATCAATCAATCAGCTCTAAATACTTACTGATATTGAGGTGCCTGATGAGGTTGAAGACCACGAAGAACTCGGTGAATGTTAAATCTGACAACTCGACATTGTTGGACAAATCCAACTCAACTAGTGAACGAATGCGCGTTCCTAAATATGGAAATCTTGCACATCAACCAATCAATATTGATGGTGATGAAAAAATAAATTAAAACCATTCCCGCAATTTTCAATTATGAATTGCAGAATTAACTCTGTTCCTCATTCTTATTGTAAAGAGGAGTATTATTTTTGGGGAAAACGATTTCTGTAAATTTACAGGAAAAGTTTTGGACTGGCCACCAACTGGCAAGTTTTACACTCAATAATAGTTCATTCATTTACCCTTCCTTTAAGACCTTAACAATACCAAATAACTACTAAAATGATGTTACAAAAAATTGCATTGTTAATTACAATATTTACAATGTGACTTACTTGGCTTCTTCTTCAGGTGCTTGTGGCTAATTTTCTTTAATTTATCCGGACTATTCAGCTTTGAGAAAAGGTCGTCTTTTCCAACATAGCGAGACTAAATACTTGGTATTAGTTCAGGATTAATATTGTGCACCTTACACCTGCCATAAATAGTTTCTATTGTTTCTATAGTCTGCTTTAATAAGATCCAAGTCCATGAAATCTGTTCAAAATATAATCTACGCCTAAAAAATCTGTCCATATATTATCTAAGTCCATAAAATCTGTCCTAAATGTTATCTACGTCCAAAACAACTGTTCTAAATCTCATCTATGTCTTAAAAATCTGTCCAGAATATTATCTACGTCAAAATAATTTATTCTAAATATGATCTACGTCCCAAAATTCTGTCCAAATATTGTCTAAGTCCATAAAACCAGTCCTAAATATTATCTACATCCAAAAAAACTGTTGTTCTAAATATCATCTACGTCAAAATAATCTGTTCTAAATATTATCTACGTCAAAATAATCTGTTCTAAATATTGTCTATGTCCAAAAAATCTGTTCTAAATATTATCTATGTCCAAAAAATCTGTCCCTAAATATTATCTACGTCCATAACAATCTAACCAAATTTATTTAGAAAAATCGGAAATATGTTGTTTTATCGCTTTTCCCTCCAGTCCCTTATTTAAGCATATAGCTTTATGTTTTTCAATTATTTTTTCTTTGAAATGCGTACATTTTATAATGAATCCACTTATGTGTGTAATCTTTAATGATTGCATTTAAAAAATATTTAATGCAGGATTTCTTCTTAAATATGTTTCGTAAACTTGCTTACTAATAAAAAATTTTTTAAATAATTATCAATTTATTTTACAACAAAAGAACTTTTCCAGTATTAAAAATAGAAGTTAATGAATCATATTTGAACTTGTCTACGTGATTTCAAGTGACCCTCCATTTATAAAAATTGCACATCTGATTCACAACGGTACTTTCTAAGCCAGTGCTTAGGATCCATTTTATTTTGATACGGATCCGGATCCGGATCCAGGTCATGATTATCTTTTTAAGATTTACTTATTTCTTTTTAAACGATTTAAGAATTTTCAAATTATTTTCCTTTTTTCGATTATTTTAATGCTAAAGCTTAACAAACCATTCAGGTATAAGAAAGTTTGTAATAATCTCTCTTTTTACAACAGTTCAGTTTAGGGTTTTTTAGAGCAAAAAATTGTTTTTTTTTCAGTTTAGTTAATATTTTATCATTGAACCCGGACCGATCTGTATATTTTTGCAGATCTGGATCCAAAATGTTGCGGATATCCTTTACAGGGGCCCAGGGTACTAATGTGAATCTGACATGAAATTGTTATGAAATTACGTCTACTGTTAATCCTTTAAATAAAAAATAAAATGTTTAAAACCTTTTTCCTAAGTTGAACACAGCTCCTGAGTCCAATTATTCCCAAAACAGCCAACATGTCCTAAACAAGAGCAGTAATTGAGCTTGCCACGCCTAATGATCTAATTTTATTTTGCCGCCGAGATTAATTAACAAGAAAATTACATATATATTTATTTTGACGGCAAAGGAGAAATAGTCGCAAATCTTTCTCTCGACAATTACTAAAATTACAAAAATGCTCTACATGGATAAATAAGCAAAATGCGAATACTCAGAATATTTTCACTTTGTTCGGGGCAGGGAGTAGCTAGAAAGTTTGTTTCCCCTTTTGGAATAAAAAATTTTAATTCTTAAATACCAAAAATCAAAAATATTTAAACGGCTTTTTCACAAAATATATTTGCCTGAAAATTGATTTCAATACCTGTGATTGTGGGACTGGATTATTCTTCGTCTCGAGTAGTCTGAATTTAAAAAAAATCTAAATGTTGATATATATACCATACACCCTGGAGTGCAAATCTAATTTTTAAAATAATCAATTGGCCAGCTACCCAACGTATAAATATATATACATACAAATACATTTAAAGAATCATTAAAACAATTCAATATATTTCAGAATCTCACCATACAGACAAATATATATATATATATGAGCAATGAGCTTTATTTTATAGATTTAGTTTGTCAGCAATATACATTTCCATGAAGTTGGTTGATTTACTCGTTGATTTACTAATGATAGAAAAAGATATAAATTGTCATTTCAAATACTTCTTGAATGAATGTAAATAAGAACACTAATTAAGCATGAATAAACTTTGTAAAAGTTGTAGAAAAAATATATTAATACTTTTTATTCAAGCAGGAACAGGAACACATGCACACATGAAACTAATCCCTTGAATTTAAAACGAATTTACGTTGTTCAGATGAAAACATTTTTGCTTATGTTGATTTTAAAAACTTTACAGAACAAGTTTCAGGTGTTTTTGTCTGATTCATCGCCTGTATCTCAACTCGGCTTTTATGTTTATTCACCCAATTTATTTACTTTTAAGATTTACATATTTATTTCTTTAAATAGAAGTTATTTTTACAACATTGTTTGATATTTTTTTAGGGGGGGGGGGGAAATTAACATATTTCAAGAGTTTTACATTGTTCCATAAAACCAAGGGCATTGGAAAGGTTTGAGGTCGATCGAATTAAAAATAATTCAATTATTATTTTGGCGTCCATAAGTCGACTATATAAAACTCGGAAAATCCGCAAAAAAATATTGTGGAAACGAAACTTAATGCTTAAAAACAGGGCGCGAAGACTTCGAGCTTTAAAACCCTACTGACTTCAATACTATACAGCATCATAATCCCACCTTGTTATTGATTAGGGGGGGGGGGGTACTGGGTAGTTTACCTTTTATGATGGAATGTATGGTAGTCAAGAGCATCTGTTTTTACCCAACCACATCCTCCAAGGAGTAGAACCTGCAGCTCTTTACACTGTATACTCACCACCTAAACAATATTTCAGTTAGGCAGGCTGGGTGTATATTTTCACCAATTAAGCGAATGAACCCTAAACAATATTTCAGTTAGGCAGGCTGGGTGTATATTTTCACCATTAAGCTAATAAACCCTAAACAATATTTCAGTAGGCAGGCTGGGTGTATATTTTCACCAATTAAGCGAATAAACCCTAAACAATATTTCAGTTAAACAGGCTGGGTGTATATGTTCACCAATTAAGCGAATAAACCCTAAACAATATTTCAGTTAGGCAGGCTGGGTGTATATGTTCACCATTTAAGCGAATAAACCCCAATATTTCAATTAGGCAGGCTGGGTGTATATGTTCACCAATTAAGCGAATAAACCCTTAACAATATTTCAGTTAGGCAGGCTGGGTGTATATGTTCACCAATTAAGCGAATAAACCCTTAACAATATTTCAGTTAGACAGGCTGGGTGTATATTTTCACCAATTAAGAGGATAAAACCCTAAAACCATACCTATCTTCTTAGGGGGGGAATAATTTTCAAAAGAAGGGCGGGAAGAGAATTTTCAAAAAAAATAAACATTCATGGATTAGAGGGAAAATTAGCTCTTAAGAGCAAAATTACCTACAAGTCACTTAAAATATTATCAATTTTTAGACAAATGAATTTAAGCTGGACAGACAAAAAACAAAATTTTCAAAACTCAACACATTTAAACCGTTTAAGACAGAAATAGGAAATCTCAAATATTGTTGCTCAAACCAAGGTTAAAAGAGTACAGTTGAGATTCAGATAATTTTATCTTTAATTTACAGTTTAAAAACCGATGTCAGTACCGGATCTAGGTAACCTAGTATTCCAATTAATCACTAAATTATGTAATTTAAGTATTGTATTTTAAAAGTATTTTTGATCTCGTTTTAAACGTTATTTAATTTTTTCGACATCAATAACCCCCCCCCCCTTCCTTCCCCCATCACTATTTGCGTTCAAAACTATTTTTAAATTTAATAACCAATTGCGCAATTCTACGTAAGACAAGTTGATTTTTGAGTAAAATGTTAATTTCTTTGAAAAAACGACCATATTCAGAACATTTTAGAATAAGTCACACTTTTGAAGCAAATGCAAATTTTGGGCACAAAACACGTTTTAAAACATGTTGCGATTTTTAAACATTTCACACAGATATGAATCAATGATACTTTTCAAGCATCTACACAATTTAGTAAGAAATCAAGTTTTTCACATACGGTAGAATTTAAAGAATGAAACAATAAAAATGTAAAAAATATATTCTGTTCAGATATTTCAAAATATTATGACTTATAAGGTTGAAAAATTACAAAATTAAAATTATTTTGTTATAACAGTTTAATTGAACAGAAAAATGCGGGAAATTTTTTATTTAATATGGCGTAAACTTAAGAAATATAATGTTGAAACACATTTTAGAACATTTTGAAAGATAAAAGAGGAACTTTCTTTCCCTGCGTTAATGGACTGATTCCAAAACTTTCGTAAAATGATCGTTGAAAACTCAATTTTTAAATTTAAAATGAAACGCCCGGAAACTATAATTTTTTCGCTGATTAAAGATTTTTTTTTCGAGATAGGCGAAATAAATGTGTCATGAGTCATGACTGTTTGAAATAAACACATTAATTGGATTAGGTTTGTTTTCAATAATTAAAAAAAGTGTTCATAATAAAAGCCCCACATGTATAAGTCAATATTTTGGATTTATTTTTCATTTACACACAATTAGCAAGTTTTGAGAGAATTAAACTTACAGAATCTTGTGGTTGTTTTTAAATCGCAAGTGAGAATGCGCCTTGACTTTATCCCAGACGTTCTTTGAAGTATTGGATCTGAGGCTATTTAAATTTTTTACTTTTCTAACTGACAAATATCCCTCACCTTAAAGCGGGGTTTTTATACATACTGCCTGAGTCCTCAGGCATACTGCCTGAATGCCATATTTTGCATTTACCCGACTAAATCTATATTAAGACCTACTTCAGGTCATAGGATTTCGACATTTTATAGCTCTCTGGAAAGCCTTGAACAAGAGGAAGCAGATTGCACAATTTTTGCGAAGTAAATTTCGAGCAGATGTTTGCAAAGACGCCTTTAAAGAGAATTTGTACATTTCAAATAATCTCAAAAAACAATTTCTAATTTTTATTTTTATTATCGTATTAAGATATTAATCCACGGAAAACACAGATAATTAAAAATAAAAGGAGGAATAGGAAACCTTTCAAAATTCACTGAAAAATATAAATGCAGCATCCTGGAAAAAATAAGGGTTTCTTTCCGCCACGGCAATCCCCCCCCCCCTATCCCTCTTCCAATTTTATTATAGTACAAAATCTGCTTTCCAAGCTGGGATTTTTAAATATTTTAAATAAAAACATTTTTTAAGGGAGGGGAGAGGGGGGTGGGAACAAATAATCCAAGAGAGGTCAAAAGCTTGTAAGAAATAGCAGTCTTTTGGAAAAATTTAATAGATATATAGATATCCCTTGAAGTTAGCGAGTCTAAACAAAATATTTTTCTGAGCTGCTTGGGCATATCTTGCGTCAAGACAGAAGGACGACATTTTACAAATTACCTGCAGTATTCCTGGTGTCAGTGCTGTACAATTACCTGCAGTATTCCTGGTGTCAGTGCTGTACAATTACCTGCAGTATTCCTGGTGTCAGTGCTGTACAATTACCTGCAGTAATCCTGGTGTCAGTGCTGTACAATTACCTGCAGTATTTCTGGTGTCAGTGCTGTACAAATTACCTGCAGTATTCCTGGTGTCAGTGCTGTACAATTACCTGCAGTATTCCTGGTATCAGTGCTGTACAATTACCTGCAGTAATCCTGGTGTCAGTGCTGTTCAATTACCTGCAGTATTCCTGGTGTCAGTGCTGTACAATTACCTGCAGTATTCCTGGTGTCAGTGCTGTACAATTACCTGCAGTATTCCTGGTGTCAGTGCTGTACAATTACCTGCAGTATTCCTGGTGTCAGTGCTGTACAATTACCTGCAGTATTCCTGGTGTCAGTGCTGCACAATTACCTGCAGTATTCCTGGTGTCAGTGCTGTACAATTACCTGCAGTATTCCTGGTGTCAGTGATGTACAATTACCTGCAGTATTCCTGGTGTCAGTGCTGTACAATTACCTGCAGTATTCCTGGTGTCAGTGCTGTACAATTACCTGCAGTATTCCTGGTGTCAGTGCTGTACAATTACCTGCAGTATTCCTGGTGTCAGTGCCGTATACAATTACCTGCAGTATTCCTGGTGTCAGTGCTGTACAATTACCTGCAGTAATCCTGGTGTCAGTGCTGTACAATTACCTGCAGTAATCCTGGTGTCAGTGCTGTACAATTACCTGCAGTATTCCTGGTGTCAGTGCTGTACAATTTCTTAAGTTTAAAGATTTTAGCTTATGGTTCTTCTGCAGAATAGCTCGTAGGACATCATCTAATGGAATTTGAGAATTTTAGATCTAATAAAGACAGGTTTGTCCTGTCATGTCACGTCACGTCATAGCATTTCATGTTAAGTCTTTCATGCTTCTTTTCTTGCGATTTTTAAAACATTTTTTTTTTCCTATTTCATGGTTACTATGTATTAAGAGCTGAAGAGGATCCACCCGAGGCGGAATATGTAGCACAAACATCGACTTTATTTACTCTAATGAGGTTTGGGCCATATTTACTCTATGGAGGTTTGGGCCATATTTACTCTAGGGAGGTTTGGGCCATATTTACTCTAGGGAGGTTTGGGCCATATTTACTCTAGGGTGGTTTGGGCCATATTTACTCTAGGGAGGTTTGGGCCATAATTACTCTAAGGAGGTTTGGGCCATATTTACTCTAGGGAGGTTTGGACCATATTTACTCTAGGGAGGTTTGGGCCATATTTACTCTAGGGAGGTTTGGGCCATATTTAACGCAAAAGTTTGAATGTCATGTCATACGTTTTAAGAGAACAGAAGTCATAACTTTTGTTTTGTCAATTCAGAGAATCAAACATTTATCTCCATCTTATGCAGACCTACGAATTAATTCATATGGTCATATCCAACAGGGATGGTGTTAGGTATCTTTCCAAAGGCATTTTCTTAAGGACGCCTTCCCAAGTGACAATTTCGTCAGTGGCACTTTCCCAAATTTGCAATTTTCCAAGCGGTTATGTTGGCCTTCCGGTGCGCCGCAGGCAGTCATGGGGGCTGAGGGCTGTGGATAGAACAGGTTATGGAGCCGAGCACTGGGACTAGAACAGGCTATGGGGCAGAGTGCTGCGGCTAGAACATGATATGGAGTGAGCACAACGGCTAGTAGACTTTGGAAGTTGGCCCTTGGAAAATTTCAGGTTAAGGAAGTTACCGCTTGGAAAAATGCCTTTGGAAAAGTACCTAACATCACATTCACAAGGATAACCTCAATTGAAGGATCCTGCATTTATCCTCTAATTTAAAAGTGCGCATATTGGAAATCAAGATAAAGTGTTAAAGCTTAACTTAACGATACTCTACACAAATGTTCCGACCTCAGGTTCATGTTCAAAAGTTAACAAACCTTTTAAATAAGATGCATTGGCTAGGTTGAGAACTCTGATGTTTGTTGCTGATTGTGTTAGTACTTTTAACAAGGATTCTATTAACCAGCAGGATACAGATTACGTGAAATTCAAACCAATACAAAAACTGGGGTTTCCGAACAATTAATTGTGAGAAATTATTCAACATTCTTACTGGTCCTTTGATATCTAAAATTGAGGTATTATGTGTAGTTGGTGTATTTTCTAACAAGAGGAAAACGAGAAAAACGAAGAAATTTTTTTTAAAGATATCATTACATCAAAAATTCATTAATTATCTCCCAAAAAATAAATTAATTCCCCAAATGTGGCATAATGAAATGAAAAAACCACGTTTTTTAAAGAAAAATATACAGTAAACTCCTGAAGAAAAAACTTAATCCTTATATCCTGGTTCCTGAATGTACTGGGACGGGAAGAGATCGATTTTTCGACAAGAAAACTTGAATTATCGAGCAAAGTGCTCGGGATGTACTTCGTATATTTAACCTAAAAAGACGAATAAAAATTAGAATTTTTTTCAAGTAATTTAAAATTATTAGTCGTAATTAATACAGTTTTGGTCGGACTAAAGCGAAAGATTTTGTAAATTGTAATCGTCACAAATCTGGATAGTGGTTAATTTAGAGATACATCAGATAACAAAATCTTATTCAACATTTACAATTATAAGATAAACAAAGTTCCCCTTTAGTTGATATTAACAACCATCATTTTAAATTTGACAGATTTCTAAATTTAATCAATTTTCTGTCCCCTAAAGGAATTGTAAGTGAACCTCCATGCAAAGAAGGCAATGCCCGATTCACAACCCTTGAAAGCTTAGTCTGATCAAGTTTGAATTAGTTAATGTTTATAATTTTGAAAACCGATTATTCTCAATTGTGGTTTCACTAAAACAGACTTAAACATTTCTACAGCAGGAAAATTAGGAATTCAACTCTTATAAACCTAGAAAACTACAATATTAAATATTCATTATAAACCAATGTTTTCAAGGGTACTGTTGTGAATCAAGTGTTGCCATCTTTGCAAGGAATGTCGTCTGAAATTAACAATTTCTATTAATCTGTCAAAATAATTTTTACCAATCTCTATATGATAGAAGAGGGAAAATTTGTGGTATAAGAATATCCTCTAGACTTAGGTCTGTGAGTAACATTCTGAAATATTTAGCTGAATTTAAATTTACTTTTGGACTTAATTCGGACTTTTAGCTTAACAGACAACAGAGAAAAGCTAAAAGGCTAGAGATAAAGTAGTACTTGTATAGGAGGCCGTCCTAAAGAAGGATTTTTTGGTATATTTAAGGATTTAAAGCTGCCAGCCTTCATAGGAATGAATGAAATTACATTTATATTACATTATTCATTAGAAAAATATTAACCAAATCCAGTATCCGCCCCTGTAAATAAGTCAAGACTCACCCTCTCCATTATCTAGCTGTTCCTGTTGATGTGGATGGTGGGGAGAATGGAGACTGAGAACAGCGTTATAACTTAACTTTCGTCCGCAAACGTATTTGTTTTCAAAATGTTTTGCACAGACAACACTAAATTTTCCCGAAGTCCAGAAACCTGGCTTTCCTGTGAAGTTACTCCACGTTTTCTTAAACTTTTTATCTTTAGGAAAAGAATGAAATCTTATCTTATATGTTTGATCCGTGTAACAATTTAACACTGAACAATCCTCATGCTTGTTTATACTGAGAAATCATGTAACTGATCTAAACAAATCCCCCCAATAACAGTGTATACTACATGTACACAATAACATACCAATACATGTTTACAATGTCATACCAATACAGGTGCCACCTGTTATTCTATAGTATATATATTCTGAGACACAAACTCAAATTGTCTAATCACTATATCTTCGCAACCTTGGTGTATACCTTTGATATTTCAGACTTAGATTATTTGATGTAAGGGAATTATAGTTTGAACTATCTGAGGTACACGACATTGGGTTGAAAAGATGTTGGGATTATAAAATCAGAGTTTGTGGCAAAGACTCAATTTTCCTTTACATACAAATTTGACCTTAAATACATGACTTTCTTGATACAAAAGCACGTTGTTTCCTCCGTCCTTCAGGGGGGTATCCTGAAACAATTATTATATTTAAAAACTGATCAAATTTCTCAAACTCATTTTTTTAATCCCTATATCTTGCCAACCTGATGGTGCAAACCGTGGATATTTCAAGATTTCATTATTGGATATAGTTGCAGAATTCATATTTTAAGATAGTAAAAGTCTACGGTATACACACAAATATTAGATTGCCACAGTTCGTGGTGGATCCGCATTTGAACTACTGCCGTTTGAACTATTGATTATTTGAACTATTGATTGTTTGAACTATTGATTATTTGAACTATTGATTGTTTGAACTACTGCCGTTTGAACTATTGATTATTTGAACTATTGATTGTTTGAACTATTGTTCATTCTAATTAATGATAATGACGTCATTTCCTGTAGTTCAAACAACACATTATTTACTCATTTGAACTATTAAAACCTGTCAAATCATTCGTTGGGATGTTTAGAAAGATGAAAATTTCCCTGTATGATAATTGAAGGACTGCAGTATGGATTTGGTAAACTATATTGGCGTAAAAAGCCTAGGGGTGTCAGAAATGATTTTTTTTGCATATTTTTAAAAACTTCNTTCAAATAATCAATAGTTCAAATAATCAATAGTTCAAACGGCAGTAGTTCAAATGCGGATCCACCAGATTTCCAGGCATTTGGGGAATTACCGGTGTGGCGTTATTTCTGGGTTTAAGCCTTAAATAATGGTAGTAGACTCTATAACATAGCTTAATGTTTCGTGGCATTCGCGCACAATTCTGTGAATTTAAACAGTAAATTAAGTGAAAGTATTTCTCATATTCGAGAATCAATCAAGTTTTGCTGAGCGACATACAGTAAAAATTAATTGTTTTAACATTATAGGGATTGATACTACAGCTTAGTTTACTTAAGTTATAATTGTTAAGATTCTGATACTTGAGAGTTTAATGTATAGTTAATTAATTCTGTACTCACATTATATATCAGCATATAGCGTATATTTTAAGTGTATAAATATAATTTCTAATTCTGAAATTTCAGATAAAATACCAGCTTTTTGTAAAAATATGCGCGGATGCTGCGGAAAATTTACTGCGTAGAATCTACTACCATTATTTAACGAGGGGCGGAAGGCCAAACACATCAATCTCTAGTCCGAACCACTCTCCTCATTTTCTCGTCCGAACCACCTTGGAATTCTCGTCCGTTCGATTATTTTGTGTTAAAGAGTTTCCACTTGAAAATAAAACTATTTTTTTTAATCTGGCCACGTTAGGGCATAAAATATGGATGGACTAAAGTATTGCAATGATTATATCATGTTGGAATCTTCAAATCCATGAGAATGATGTCAAACTTTATTTAGGTAAAATTTAAATCTCTTCTGCCTCTGGAATGGCTAACCTTCGTGATATGAAAAATAGCAAAATATTCGGCATACCTCTGCCTATAATTTTCTCCATGGAACCACCTGTAAAAATTCCATGGTTTTCACTAAAGTTAACAAAAAAGATTGAAGTTCTATAAACTTGGAATTATTTGCGGCATTATACACCAGGAATATCTGAAAATGTGCATAAAAAAGGTGAACATTTTTAAAGACATTAAACTTGAAATCTTTAATTCAATTTAAACTTTTTTTTTCAATTTACAAAAATTTGATATTTCATTTATGCCCTAATGTGGCCCGATTCTTTAAAAATAGTTTTAGCTGGAAGGATTAGACACTTTAAAAAAAATAATATTGAAAGGACGAGGATTTTGAGGTGGTTCGGACGAGAAAATGAGGAGAATGTGGTTCGGACTAGAGATTGATGTGGTTGGCCTTCCTCCTCTCATTTAACGTTTGCCCAGAAATAACGCCACACCTGATTCCAGGTATTTGGGAAATTTTCAAGATTCCAAGGCATTTGGGGAATTCCCAAAATTCCTAGAAATTTGGGGAATTTCACAGATTCCCAGGCATTTGGGTATATCCCCAAATTCCCAGGTATTTGAGAAATTTCAAATTTTGACCATGGGGGGGGGGCGGGAGTAAATAGCAATTAAACATTAAGCCATTATTTCAAAATTGTTTATGTGAATTACATTCTAAGTTTGCTTAATACTTTTCTAAAAAAATATATTTTAAAAATTTTAGTTCATTTACCTCATTTTTCTCATAGATTATAGATTATTATAACTATCTTAATGTCAAAATAGGAACCTCTCTAAATTACTGAACCCATTAGGTTCATAAAGGGGGATATTTTTAAGTGAACTAGGTAAAAAACAGTCACAATTGAAAATTGCTTACAATCTAACGGCATTGAAATTTCGATAAATGTAATTACAATTTATTTACAATGCAGTTTTATTTATTTCCATGAATTTCTGAAGGAAACCCCATCAAAACTACCATCAGGTCCATAGTTAGGCAGGTTTAAAACAAATTTGACAATTGTGATTATTTATTTGTCATGATATCACTCAATATTAATAAAAATATAAATATCATGAATGAAAATAAGAAATCAAATCAGATATATTTTTTTCATTTCAATAAAACCTTAAAAATATATTTAAGATATGTTTATCTAACACAACTTAATCAAAAATGAATAGTTATAAATATTATAGAGTTCATGATGTTTTATCTTGAAACTGGTTGTAGTGTTGGTCCATGGTTTATGAGAGCACGTGGATATCTTATCCATTGATATGGAACATTCGAGACCAACACATGGAGGAGGGGGGAGGGTAAAGAGAGAGATTAAATGTTAGATAATTATTATTCTTAATGAATGAATTAATTTCTACAGAGAAATAAATGTAAATATAGATTTTCTTTCTTTTTTGCTGTATATTATTCATAAATAGAAATCTTAGCAAAACATCTGATAATTATGTTGTTTATTTTTTTGGTTCTTTCTAATTCTAAAAAATTAAGTGTTTCAACTTCAGGTAAAAAAATAGAAATTTTCCCTCTTTTTCTCCTTTTTTCATTTTTCAGTTCCTTCTTTCCCTTTTTGTCTCAGATAATGTGCCCCCCACTTTCGGGAGAAAAGGGGGGCACATTTCCGGTGCACCCCCCCCCCCGCGGGTCTAATTATTCAAATGAACCGAATGCAGTTAAAAAAGCATAAAAACGCAATCATAACACTTAATGAGACACTGAAATTTGAAAATGCAAAAACTATCTGCGTTGATAGATTACACACGTATTCCTTTGTAATTGTTGCAAATGGATGGTAACTTGAAATTACGTGTAAAGTAAATTGGAATATACAATTTGTATTTGTCCAGAAGTATTTCCGGAACTATTGATACCTTTCCTAAATTAATCAGTTGCAAATTTTAGCGCTTTTTTCATACTTTATGAAAATAGATCACAACCGTTCCATTGATTTTTAGCAACTACTGTAAGATGGATACATTATATTTACAAAACAATCAATAGTATATTCCACTAATATCTGAAAGTCCCAAAATGCGTATTACATAGTCTATACATTGAAGTTTAAAATTAAAAAAAAAACCCACAAATTTCCGTTTTGACAGAATTCTAAAGATCCGAAGATTCCTATTCATGTCATTCTGCAATTTGCATATATAAAAACATAAAAACATGAAAACATAAAAATGTATAAATATTTACATTACGCATGTATTCAGTATTGAGGTGAACTTAAAATCCTAAAAATATCTTTATTATTTCAAGCAATCGTAAATATTTCTGGCACTTTTTTGAACAGATATTAACTTGTTAAGTTGTATACATTGATTTTACTGTTGTTCAAATACATTGTTAAATGTTATGCTAAAACTAAAAATATTGAATTATATGAACATTAATTAATCTCCTCAAAAAAAACTCTTTTGCATAATTAAAGTAAAAAAAAATTTAATTTGATTTTGTTATGTGATTTTTTTTTACTGATATCAGTATCAGATCAAGTAAAACTGAATGGCGGGTTTGGCCCAAATCACTGTTTGGAACTCTCTTCCCCTGATCTCCGGATATCCGGATTTTTCTGGATGTGTCCGGATGTCCGGATGATTAAGATAAATTACTTTGTCCCAACTCCCATCAAATGAGGGTGAATAACAGACCTAAATTAAGAAGAAAAATTTGGTTATAAAAAAATTTTAATTGATTTTTTTCAATAATTGAACTGACCTGGTAAGGTTAAACATCTTATTAGTTTTTGAAGCCGGGAGTTCATATTTAGTCTGATCAAGCTTACTCCTACAAGTATTATGACTAAGTTTTTCTTTTAAATACAAGTTTACCCTCATTATTACTATTCTTCTTATTCATCTTATTGTTTTTATCCTTCTTATTTTTCTTATTCTTCTTATTCTTCTTATTCTTCTTATTCTTCTTATTCTTCTTATTCTTCTTATTCTTCTTATTCTTCTTATTCTTCTTATTCTTCTTATTCTTCTTATTCTTCTTATTCTTCTTATTCTTCTTATTCTTCTTATTCTTCTTATTCTTCTTATTCTTCTTATTCTTCTTATTCTTCTTATTCTTCTTATTCTTCTTATTCTTCTTATTCTTCTTATTCTTCTTATTCTTCTTATTCTTCTTATTCTTCTTATTCTTCTTATTCTTCTTATTCTTCTTATTCTTCTTATTCTTCTTATTCTTCTTATTCTTCTTATTCTTCTTACTCTTCTTACTCTTCTTACTCTTCTTACTCTTCTTACTCTTCTTACTCTTCTTACTCTTCTTACTCTTCTTACTCGTCTTACTCGTCTTACTCGTCTTACTCGTCTTACTCGTCTTACTCGTCTTACTCGTCTTACTCGTCTTACTCGTCTTACTCGTCTTACTCGTCTTACTCGTCTTACTCGTCTTACTCGTCTTACTCGTCTTACTCGTCTTACTCGTCTTACTCGTCTTACTCGTCTTACTCGTCTTACTCGTCTTACTCGTCTTACTCGTCTTACTCGTCTTACTCGTCTTACTCGTCTTACTCGTCTTACTCGTCTTACTCGTCTTACTCGTCTTACTCGTCTTACTCGTCTTACTCGTCTTACTCGTCTTACTCGTCTTACTCGTCTTACTCGTCTTACTCGTCTTACTCGTCTTACTCGTCTTACTCGTCTTACTCGTCTTACTCGTCTTACTCGTCTTACTCGTCTTACTCGTCTTACTCGTCTTACTCGTCTTACTCGTCTTACTCGTCTTACTCGTCTTACTCGTCTTACTCGTCTTACTCGTCTTACTCGTCTTACTCGTCTTACTCGTCTTACTCGTCTTACTCGTCTTACTCGTCTTACTCGTCTTACTCGTCTTACTCGTCTTACTCGTCTTACTCGTCTTACTCGTCTTACTCGTCTTACTCGTCTTACTCGTCTTACTCGTCTTACTCGTCTTACTCGTCTTACTCGTCTTACTCGTCTTACTCGTCTTACTCGTCTTACTTGTCTTACTCGTCTTACTTGTCTTACTTGTCTTACTTGTCTTACTTGTCTTACTTGTCTTACTCGTCTTACTCGTCTTACTCGTCTTACTCGTCTTAATTTTCTTACTCGTCTTAATCTTCTTAATCTTCTTACTCTTCTTACTCTTCTTACTCTTCTTATTCTTCTTATTTTCATTATTCTTATTATTCTTATTCTTCTTATTATTCTTATTATTATTATTATTCTTATTATTCTTATTATTTTTATTATTCTTATTATTTTTATTATTGTTATTATTATTACCATCCACCAGTTTGCTCCATAGTTGTAAAGGTGTCCCGGTTAGTGCAGCATCCATCAAACATGCAGGGCCAGAACCCTCCCTATTCAGTAATAATCAATCAATAACTAAATCAATTAATCATAAACACCAATCAATCGTAAAATCAATGTATAGTAAATTTAATGATACAAATAATCCACTGGATAAAATGATCATTGAATTAAAAATTTGTTGCTAAGTGAAATATTTGTTTACCTGCATGACAATCTCCTGGATGTATCTGACGTTGTCCCCGTTGTTTCCAAGCACGTGTTCCATGAAGAAGAACTTACCTCCAGGCTTCAACACTCTCTGGATTTCCTGTGCATTTGACAATGTTTGTAAAGTTCAGAGAGTATAGACTATAGAGTGTAGAGTAAAGAGTTGCATAGTTTGTAGAGTGCAGAGTGTATGCAGAGTGAAGTGTAGAGTGTAGAGTGTAGAGTGTAGAGTTTAGAGTGTAGAGTGGAGAGTGTAGAGTATAGAGTGTAGAGTTTTTAACCAAAACAATTAAGCTTACTCCGCTGTAAGGTCGTCTTTGACCAAGATTTTCTCCTGTAGCCAACCCCGACATTTCTCAGCATTGGCAGAACTATAAACAACCTTAAAGGACACGAACGCAATGGATATTTAATAGATTCTAAATACCTTAATACACTTGACTTGGTCTTGAACTGAGCAGAGAACTAGAGTCATGATTACAGCATCAAACGATTCATCTTCAATACCGGCAGCTTTTAGGTCCTCTCCATACCCCTAAACAATATAAACTTAGGTCCTCTCCATACCCCTAAACATTGTAAACTTAGGTCCTCTCCATACCCCTAAACAATATAAACTTAGGTCCTCTCCATACCCCTAAACATTGTAAACTTAGGTCCTCTCCATACCCCTTAACATTGTAAACTTAGGGCCTCTCCATACCCCTAAACATGCTAAACATAGGCCCTCTCCATACCCCTAAACATTGTAAACTTTGGTCCTCTCCATACCCCTTAACATTGTAAGCTTAGGGCCTCTTCATACCCCTAAGCATGGTAAACATAGGTCCTCTTCATACCCCTAAACGTGATAAACATAGGTCCTTTTCATACCCCTAAACATGGAAAATTTAGAAGCTCCCCAACCCAATACCCCTATAAACTAAATTCTTCCCGCCAAAAACTAAAAAGATAATTGCATAAGATCAACAAGGTTTCCACTTAAAATATGAAATCTTTTAGCTACTGAACAATTAACAAACAGGGATGCTAAAACTCTTTGGAAAAGAACCTGTTTCACGTCATTTATCTGACCTGTTTTATGTCATTTATCTGACCTGTTTTATGTCATTTATCTGATCTGTTTTATGCTTGTTATCTGACCTGTTTCAAGTCATTTATCTGACTTGTTTTATGTCATTTATCTGACCTGTTTCATGTTTGTCATCTGACCTGTTTCATGTCATTTGTCTGAACTGTTTCATGTCATTTATCTGACCTTTTTTATGTCATTTATCTGACCTGTTTCATGTTTGAATGTTAACTGACCTGTTTCATTCATTTATCTGATCTGTTTCATTTCGTTTATCTGACCTGTTTCGTGTCGTTTATCTGACCTGTTTTATATCATTTATCCGACCTGTTTCATATTTGTTATCTGACCTGTTTCATGTCATTTGTCTGAACTGTTTCATGTCATTTATCTGACCTTTTTTATGCCGTTTATCTGACCTGTTTCGTGTCGTTTATCTGACCTATTTCATATTTTATTTATATGACCTGTTCATGTCATTTATCTGACCTGTTTCATGTCGTTTATCTTCAGAGACTTGTACTTCTTCCTGTTCTCCTCAAAGTAGGGAACAAAGTTTGGATTTGGTTCTAAAATAAACACAATTTTGAAATTATAAATCTCAAAAGTTTTTGATGGAAGAAAATTCTTTTAAATGTGAAGCCTGGTTTTTAAAATATTCTTTACCTTAAGGGTGAAGTAAATTATTTAAAGTAATAGTTACATTAGTCACTTTTGAGGGTGAAGTGAAAGATTTAAAGTATATATTACCTACAATAGTTACTTCTGAGGGTGAAGTGAAATATTTAAAGTAAATATTACCTACAATAGTTACTTCTGAGGGTGAAGTGAAATATTTAAAGTTAATATTACCTACACTACAATAGTTACTTCTGAGGGTGAAGTGAAATATTTAAAGTTGGCTCCGGACCCTCCCCCAATCTCAAGAATCTTTATCTAAAAATAAGAAAATTTAAATAAAAAAGTTCGATTTTTGGAAAATTTGGGGATAACTGATGTAAATACTTCATGATCAATTAATGCATGCTTGGTGGTGATATTCTACAGTGAACCCTTACTTCATAACGAATACATCGGAAGAATTTATCAAATGTCGTCTTGACAATTTTTCAATGAGTTTTATTCTATATTTCGTAAATTTCTGTATTTGCGAAAATAAATAAATAGTCATGAATATGCGGGAACAGTTTTTAAGAGTTCCATATAATCATTTAATTAAAAAACTAAATATCTGCAACACTCCATTGTCAGAAAGTGAAGAAGACGACATGTGATGAATTCTTTCGATGTGTTCGTTATTAGGGGTTTCACTGTACTAGATATATATAAAATACTGGTATTGAAATCAAGTCACCTTTCTAAAAATGTGAAGTTTCAGCAGATTTGTTTAATGATAAGAAGGTAAATTTTGCAGTTTAATGTCTACCATTTTAGGCTGAAATTTCTCCCGAGGGGTTTTTAAGATTTATTCAAAAGATCTTATGAAATGATGCCACCCCCCCCCTCCCTACCAATTACAAATTATCAAGCGACAAAATAAAGGTTTCAAATTTAGATGAGAGCAAATATAGTTTGATCTATCAGAGGTTTACAACAGATAAGGAATGTTATGGCGAGAATTCAGTTCCTCTAAGTTGAAATGGAAAAATAGCCTATTTTTAATATTTAATAAACAGAGTTTTCACTTTTCACGCATATTCTTAGTAATTTTCTCCGTCTAGTCACTTTTTAACGGACAGTAAGCAAAGATTGAAATACATGATTCATAACGGTGCCCTTGAAATCAATATCATGGAAGTGTTAAAAGTGTTAAATTCGGATAATTTCAAAATGTTTTTATGTCTGCACAAATCGCAAGTCAATTTTGTAGAGAATGATCAGTTTTCAAATTACTTAGATTGATATCTTATTCATATTATCTATTTCATACTTAATCAGATAAAGATTTAAAGAGAGTGACCGGCTATGTAAGGTAGTTGAACTGAGTATGCAGTGTTGTAAAAAACTTCTTTCGGATTCATTTGAGACATATTAAACTTTTAGAGATCTGTAAATCCTGCATACTCAGTTCAACTACATTACATACATAGCCGGTCACTTCCTTTAAATGGTAGCCTTGTGTGCATCTCTTCGTAGACACCACCAATAACGCAAACAGTCCCTTATATCCTAACCTTATCTCCAGTTTTGATCTCGTTTAACTCCTTGAACAGCTTTGTCTTGAAGGGTTCAGCTACGCTGTTGTAGGTATCCACAAATTGAGACAAAAACGCAGCAAAAAATCTGAAACAAAAGTAATTATTCATTTTAAAAAATTTACTAAAAAAGGCTGCAGCGAGAAAACTGTGGCGTAGGAAAACGATATTAAAGCCATTTTTTATATACTTGATGCTGTTACAAAGCAAATATCTTTACTAAAAACTTATTAAATCCTCTATTACGTAAAATAAGTTTGTTTACAATGCAAAATTGCTATGTCTCATTTTCATTGGACTATTTAAAACCATAAATTGAGTCTAAAAGTCGTCTTCCTATTTATTTCAGAGTTTTCTTGTTCTTACTGTAATTAAAAAAATTGGTTTTTTCAAAGTCAAAAAATATGTTTATGTAAAGCAGGAAACACTTACTTTTTATATATTTTTTTCCACGATAAGTTTTAGAATCTGAGATGTGAAAAAAAAAAATTTTATGAAATTTTTTATTTTTTACCTTTTTCCGAATAAAGTCAGCAACAAATTAAAACTAAAACATGATATTTGCAATTTATCTCAACAATTTTTCAAACTTTAAAAAATTTGTTTTAATTAGTTCTATATTCAACCGAAACAGTTTCTAATTTTGTATATAATGTTATTTAATAGTTGTTGATTTCATATTGTACTTAAAATCTATATATATATATTTGCTTGTCGGAGTCGGACAGCTTTTCGTTCGTATCTATTCAAAACGGCTGAATGAACCGATTAGGTCCAAATTTTTTATAGCAACTTACATGAACCAAGGGAAGGTTTTGGATGGTTAAAATTGAAAAATTGAGCTCGAAAATAAATGTCGAAATTTTGATATTTTTTAAATGCAACAATTTTGACGGAAAAATTTGAGAATAATTTGAAAATGCATATTGGTGTCTTTCAGAGAGAGAGCCACAGTTAAAAGCTAAAATTTTGAATAGCAAAGGGGCCTTATAACCAAGTTTAATTATAAAAAACAAAACGATTTAAATCTAAATATTCCTGAGTAGAAAAATGGCGGTTATAGTCCATCCCATTAGAAGCAAACCAAGCAAGGTTCCTTTAAACATCATCTTCAATCTGAAAAATTTTCATTTAACATTTTTCTGCAGAATTAAAGAATGTTTGAAACCGCGGAGGAAAACTGCTGATATTCTAGCTGTAATGGTCTAACTTTTTCGTTTTAACATGATTTAAAACCATTCTAGAATCTAGATATATATATATTTGATAATCAAAGTAGATAATTAGGGTAGACGTAATTTATTTTAGTGGTATTCCCGATTTACAACGGTTACACCCAATTATAAAAGCGGTGTCTGGTCAACAATAAACAAGATTTCAATAATTTTTGAAATTGATATTTTCCAATTTTGGATTTCCTCCAAAAAAGACTTGCGGATTTCTTGCTTCGGAAACAATGTAAAACGTGTTAGAATAATACACGTCACGCTCATGATCAAATAAAGGTTTGAAGGGTACAGGGTATTTTCTAAAATGAAAGGTCAATTTAAATGATAGCGAAGGTTCCAGTTTCTGTAGTTGGTTACTGTTAGTATGTAACTAGATATATTAAGTTTAATACTATAAGCCGGTAATACTATCTTTATTTTTAGAAACATTTATAAAATATAGATATGACTCATATGATACATATGCACTGGCAGAGGCGTATACAGGGGGGGGGGACCCCCCCTTCCCCCGGTACTACCAAAGATGTATAAAAACATTTATTTACAACCCCTTTTTCAGAAATTAAATTTACATTTGAGAATTAGAAATGATTTAACTTAATATTTTTTAAGATGTATTTTATAAATTATCCCTGTTGTCTTTCTACGTATTCTTTGAACTTTTGACGGAAATTTTATACAGAGTTTGCCAAATATTTTAAGAATTCAGAGACGACTGTACAGCTTTTTTTTTGATAAATTATACTTAATTACAGGCTTCAGCTTTCTACATGTTTCCTTCTTTGACAAAATATTTAATACACCGATAATGTTTGTTTGTAACAATTCTGCCTTGCAGGAATATATGGGAGACCCTCAAAGAATGAACAAAGAATTTTAAAAATAATTGGAAGAGGATCCGTTAACAAATGGTTGATGTTAATTTTTAAATCGTTAACTAATTGTGTTCCACATAAATCTGCAGCTTCCACTTTATCCAATTGTAATGTCGTCTTCCTATACCCTTTGCATTTGCAGACCCTGACATAGAAAACATGTTGAATAGTGAAACGTTTTTTATTATACAGGGTGTCCCACGAAACATGACAGTATGCAAGACGACTTGAATATCGTCTTGATTTTTGATATAATTTGCTGCATTTATTTGTCAACCTAATTTTAGAAGTAAATTTCTAGAGATAGTAATCACTAAATTCTCCTAGTCCTGCCATTTCCAAAATGTGGTCTGCATTTTTGTGCTTTCAATATTGCCCGAGATATAAACAATTTCGCTTTTATTTAACAAAATTTAAATCTGAACCAAACTCTTTATATCTCCGGTAACATTGAAAGCACAAAAAACGCAGACCACTTTTTGGAAATGCCAGGGCTAGGAGAATTATGTGATTATTGTTTCAAGACTAAATGACACAAATAAAATCAAATATCAAAGACGACTTTCAAGTCGTCTTGCTATTGTCATGTTTCGTGGGACACCCTGTAGCAATTCTACTTAAACAACTGGGGTTGTTATTTTGGAAGTATTGTCTAAATGTTTTAAACTGACCCTTTCACCTGCCCCTGAGACCAAATCACTCCTTAATCACCCCTGACACACTCAACTAGTTAGTTACTCAATCCTACATTAAACAATTTTATCATTATCAATTATTATTATTAAAACAGTATTTTGTAGGTTTGAAATATATTTATATATTTGCAATTTGTGTTTGTGGTAACAGTAACAAGGAGTTCATTGAACAACTTTCAAGATTTGTGATTTGTGTCAACAAACGGATATAACCAGGCGCGCAACTAGGGGGGGAATATTTTTCCTGTTTTGCACTAGGGTTTCTTTCCGAATTAAGCATGCTATTGAGAAGCTATTCTGAAATAAGAACAAAAAATTCCAATTTCAGGGTGGGGTCTGCCAAGCAAATCTGGGAGGCTCATGTCTGCATAGCAGAGGCTCATGGCGTCTAAGGGTTCCCTCCCTCGTACAGAGCTTAATTAATATTTTCAATTTCAGTTGAAAGACTCCAGTATGGTGAAGACGACATGATCTATCTAGTCTAATTTATCTAGAGAAGAAATGCATTTTTTAGAGGGAACACGAATATGAAAATAATCAGTTTTAAAAACAAAAACATGGATATCTAATTTATATTTGATCAGACAAAGCTTTTAAGAGTACTGTTGTGAATTGATTATGCCACTCTATCATTGGAGGTCACTTACAATTACGTCTTCAGACCATGCACTTACAGAGAACTATGCAATGCCCTCTATATCTGCCCACCCCCCCTTCCCCCGGTACTACCAAAGATGTATAAAAACATTTATTTACAACCCCTTTTTCAGAAATTAAATTTACATTTGAGAATTAGAAATGATTTAACTTAATATAANGGGGGGGGGGGGGGGGGGTGTAAAAGAAAAAAGGACCCGACCCTTTGCGGCCTGCTAGCTGGGCCTTCTTTATAGAATTTGGTCTTTTCTTCTGTATATAAATTTAGCTTGACTTAAAATGGGTAATCTTAAAATATTTTTATCTTAAATTATTTAATATAGTAAAATTTTGAAAATGCAGGAAAAAATATAATGAAATCCGCAAATTTGAAAAAAAATTTTACTGTACAATGAGAAGATACTCACAGATAAAGCCACAATTAAAAGTTGAAAAAGATGATGGGCGCAAAGCGCCCTAAAAACCTAGTTTTGTGGAAATTAAACTGAAACTTTTCTGAAAATTCTGCATTATATAACGACGTCAAAAATATTTGTTTTTTAAAATGTTGCTTTGTTAAACAGCATTTTGTCTCAGAAAACTCCCTTGTTCACAATGAACTTTTTTACTTGTTTATATATATGTATGTTTGTATATGGAGTATATATGTGGGGAGTTTAATGTGTTCTATGTGATTTTATCAGTAACAAAACTAGCTTCTTTACATTCACACACAGAATCCATGTGATATGTGGATTATAAAGACGACTGTTATAGACTTAATTGATTTTAAATAGTCCAATAAACATGAAAAACATCAATTGTTAAGTGCATCAAATACACATGATATATTTTAAATATTATCTTAGTATTCCACGGTTTTTGGGTCCCACTGTACACACCGGCGCAATTTGGTGGATAAGGGGGGGTGCATTAATGAAAACGTTTAAGGTGAATTTGTAAATTGTTTGTGTTGAATTCTGAAAAATTCCTACATTGCCTCTTCAGCAATAATTTGCAATTCACTTTGACAGAGAAACCTTGATTTAAAATACTAAATCTAATACAGCTTTGATCAGACAAATGTTAATAGGGTACAGTTGTTAATCGGACATACTACTATAAAATACTAAATCTAATACAGCTTTGATCAGACAAATGTTAAAAGGGTACAGTTGTTAATCGGACATACTACTATAAAATAATAAATCTAATACAGCTTTGATCAGACAAATGTTAAAAGGGTACAGTTGTTAATCGGACATACTACTATAAAATGTGGGTCCCTTGAAAGTACGTTGGAAGTTCTTCAAAGGCCAAAAATAAATAAAAAAATCATTGTTCCAACTAAAAAAGACAAATATTTTTTGCATTTTGCAAACTCACAATTTTCCGTATGGACAAAATGGATCATTTGATTGACCTTTAAAACCTTTTTTTTTGTAAAACTAAAAATTATCCGTTTTATTATAGTTATATTTGTATTCTATTCATAGTAAACTAAGATACAGGGTTACCCACAAAGGATGAGACTGCAGAGACGACTATACGGAATATATACTGTCTGTTTCCTTATATTTATGACCAACTATAAACTCCTTTCTTTATATGCCAAATCAATAAATAAACTATTTAACGCCATATTCAAGGCAAGGCACAATATTTGTTTTTTACTTATAATTGTTGTATATAAAAAGGTTTTGGTCGTCTTTACAGTCTCATCCTTTGTGGGTATAACCCTGTAGACGGGACAGTAAACTAAGAAGAATACACTATAGAAGAGAGAGAGTAGACTAAGATAATAATATAAAACAATATATATTTATTACCAGGCTTCTTTGCAGTTTTTTTTTTTAAATTAATTAAACTAAATACAAATAAAATTCTTCTATTTCAGAACTGGGTAAAGATGCAAAGAAAAATACTAGACAGCCATTTTCATATTTTTGATTTAGAGGCAGGGTCAATCAATTGTAAAATCTTTATAAAACGATCCATTTCAAAGATATTTTCGAGCATTTTTTCAAATATTTCGTAGATTTGACCAACGAATAATAAAAATGACACTAAACTGCATGTTTTAGGCATAGTTCCAATTATATATACATAGAACAGATGCTTGTAAATTTTTCCATGAAAAATAAATATTCTTGGCAACCACATATGGTGTCAACTAAGTCTAATTTAATCTAACAGAATTCACATTTTAGAATATCTTAGGTCTACGGCATTGGGTTGCAAAGCTATAATAGTGATTTAGAGAGGCAAAACCTTAATTCCTAACAGTTTTTAACCCCCTACTGTGTTTCTAACCACAAACAGAGCAATGTTTAGCAAAAGCTTTGTCTCATAAAATGAATTAGACAACTGTTTAACTATATATTATCAATTTGGACAAATAAGATGTATAAGGTGTGATTTTTTGATGCTTTGCATAACCCAACCCTTGAAAATCTCTTAAATACGTTTCAATTGTAGGCAAGCATCAAAAATGTTAAAGCTTCAAAACTGTCACTGAAACAATTTATATGAAATTCCCACTTTTCCCTCATAAAATGATTCTTTTATTTTGAAATATAAAAACCTTAGTATTGGAGGGGGGAGGGGGGAAGGGGGTTACTTGATATATACATATTCTAAGTCACAATTACATCAACATCATACTTTTGAGACCAAATCGACGGCTATCTGAGTCACAATTCTAAGTCACAACGTTGTCTAAGACTCATTCTAATTCACAATTTCTAAGAAAAATACCTACTTTGGAGACATACTTATGTCTAAGACTCATTCTAAGTCACGAATTGGACAAAACCATGACTTTTGAGACGAACTCATGTCTGAGACTCTTTCTAAGACTTATTCCAATTCATAACACATGTGACTAAGACTCATTCTAAGTCACAATCAGCCCAAACCATCGAGATATTAGTAATAGAGGGGGCATCTGGAATTTTAGACTTCTTGTTGTACAGCCACTGTACACAATGACCCGATCAGAAATTCTACCTGGGGGGATCATAATTCGTAGATCAGTTTTGAAAGTTATTGTTTGAAAGTGAAGACTTCAATATTCAATCAAAGAAAACAAGTCCATATGATTTTTGTATAAAAATGAGACATGACAAATAGAGAAAAAAATAAAAACCTTCTCCTTAACCCTATCTCTGCTGGGGTACTTGAGAACCAGAATATGCGGGGGGGGTCAATTTGACCGGTAACCGTCAAAAAGTCCTTGGAAAAAAGTTTCCGGCAAAAAAGTCCTAAAATTTCACACTGTAAAAGTCCTGTGGAAAAAAGTCCTTTTATTAAAAAGTCTCCGGAAATAAAGTCCTACCAATTCGAGACTTTATTTTCTAGGATTTTTTTCTGGCTCCAGTATGATTTTATACAAAAAAGTCCTCTAACAAGTGAAAATGCATGATTCACAATTCTAGGTTTTCTTTTCCTCGGATTTATTTTCTTTAGGACTTTTTTTCCTGGTATCTTATTTTCTGAGACTTTATTGGCAGCCCCCCACACTATTTTAGGAAAAAAAGTCCCAGGAATCCAAAACACCGGACTTTATTTCCACTGACAATTTTTCCAAGGACTTGATAAAATTCGGACTTTTTTTCCAAAGTTTTTATTTCCAACTGTTTTTTTTCCAGAAACTTTTTTTCCAGGGACTTTCCTACATAGATTCAATTTGACCCCCCCCCCCCTCTAAATCCCATTTTTGATGTATAAATATGACAAATGATACATCGTTGTTTACACAAATTTTGACACTACAATATCTCATTGTTGAAAAATATTAAAATTAACTGTCCACTCAATACCGTACAAATAGATGTACTTAGGATTAAACCCACTGTACTCTATGATACCAACTCAGTCACACTGTACAGTATAAACCTAGCCAGGCAAAATTAGGAGAGTTATGCCCGCCCCCTGGCCCAAACCCTCACCTTCTCTTAAGATTTATAACAATTGACCTTGTTATTAGGTTCGAGCAAAATATCCAAATCAGGAATATAATTATAATGTTAAATAAAAATTAAAAATTAAAGATTTTCAGGAGATAGTAAAAATTAACTTGTTTGAATTAATAATGTAGCAGATGTTCTCAAAGCTTACTGTTTTTTTTGTGTGAATTTATTTCCTTAGAAGAAAATACATATTCAAGTCAAGGTGTAAATATTTGGTTGTAATTTCTAACCCTTGCAACGCTTGATTTATATTTTTTTACAATATTATCAATCTTTTAAAATAAAATATTTTTCTCAAATATTTTATATTAAAATCTACAGAATGCATCTATGGGATTTCCTTCCAGCGAGCAGGTAAATTGATTTTTTTACATTTTCCTCCTTATTTCAATATTTATTTATTTTCGCAAATACTGAGATTTACGTAAAATAGTATAAAACCTATTGAAAATTTATCAAGACGACATTTGATAAATTCTTTCTGTGTATGGCTCATTCAGGGGTTAACTGTATCATTTCAGTTGTAATCACATGACTATATATGCTGATCAGCATTGACGGTCTGGACTAAGTCGGCATATAGTCAATATGAATTTATTCACTTTGGCATATAGTCGTACCGGCCTGACATACTATATTCTTACAAATGTTGTTGACTGCCAACTAACCGCAACTTGTGGCTTGATACCCATTCTGGAGTTATGTTTTACAATTTTTAAAGAGATACCCTCACTTTTTACAGAAAGCATAAAGTTATGAATTTAGTCTATTTTTGAAGGTTTTGTATTTCGCTCTCTTATTTCTAGCTGTGATTTTGAATGAAATGTTTACTATTTAGAAAAAAATTTGGGCAGTTATTTCTAAAATTTGGGCAGTTATTTCTAAAATTTGGGCAGTTATTTCTAAAATTTGGGCAGTTATTTCTAAAATTTGGGCAGTTATTTCTAAAATTTAATTTAAAATTTAAAGGGTATGTTTGGGAAAAAATAGAATGGGGTTTAAAGCTAAACTAATTCTTAAAATAAAAAATGTTTAGGAGAGAATTAATAGAACGCATTCAGCTGAAGAAGCAGAGAAAACTCTTACAGCAGCTGTAAGTAAAGATCAAACTCTTTATTTTAAGCTATTAAGCTCTTAATCTGTAAGCAACAGCTGGCTTTAATTCATTAATTATTGTTCAATAGCAAAGTTTTCCGTAGACTAAGGTATGGTTGGACAAATCTAATCTAAAAGGAAGGTTACATCCTGCAGTTTATTTGTAAAAGAACAAAGGGGCGCGCCTCTAGGCTCATTTAAGGTTGATAATCCAAGTTAAGGGTTTATAGGTTGATTTTAGGATGATAATCCCAGTGAAGGGTCAATAGGTGCTCGAAAGCTGGTTGATATCCTCTCTTTTCCACTACGCTTCTATAGCAAGTCGCAAACACAAAAAAATCAGTATTTAAAAAATACAAAATGTTAGTATAAATCGTTTTAATATTTGATAAAAAAAAATACTAGAATTAGGTAGGTAAGGAAAAATGAGGGGTCGATAGGATCAGGAGCATAAAACGTTTTATGACTTCTGAGAAATAAATACCCGGTGGTTACAAAAATTATTGCTTACAGCGATAATCACGAATTTTAAGCATTTCTATATTTAAAACGTGTTTCACTTTTCACGGATTTAGCGTAAATTGGCGGAGGAGGTTTGGTTTGGTTTCAGCGCTGGGAGGGTAGTTTTGCTTTCAAGACAACATCTATTGGAGAAAGGTTTCAAGACAGGGTTTATGGTCTACAATTAGGGTTGGTAATCGTTTTTGAAAACGATCGTTTAACGATCGTTTTTTGCTTCGTTAAACGATCATTTTTAAAAAACGATCGTTTCGTTTTCTCAAAAAAACGATCGTTTTTAAAACAACCCAAAAAACGATCGTTTCGTTTTTCGATTTTCCTCGACGTTTTCTTAACGAAACGATCGTTTTTTTCAAAAATCAAAACGTTACCAACCCTATCTACAATATTGTGTACTGTAATAAAACATTCACTGAACTTCCTTCTTCCTTATAAACTAAAGGTTAATTGACAAATACTTCTGAAGATCAGTTTAGTTTTGGGTGATGAAAATACAATTTATTTGAGAGGGTTGAACCTTAACATTTTGTATAGTGGTCGGCGTTTAAATCAATAGAATGAAGAAGACTTTTCTATTTAAGTTTTGACAGCTTCTCTTTGTTTTCATGTTTATGTGTGCATTCCGTTTTAAAGCTTTACAGAAAGCAAATTTTAAACCGAAAGTCGTCATTATTGTATTGATATATACGACGACGGCTGTATTTTCGTATTATATTTATGTTCCTTGAACTTAAGAGCTATCTATACTTTAGCTGCATTTTCTAACTTTAACAAAATTGTGAACCAAACAAAAGGATATAGGCTCGAAATGGAGATAAATAGGAGCTAAAGCAATGCAACTCGAAGCAGGAGGTAGGAGAATAAAAGTTCACTGAATTTTAAGCGTAAATTGTTTCTATTTTTTTACGAATTTAAATCTTATTGTTGCACGAGGATTTTGTTTACGTTTATGCAGAAACCTTGAACAGTATTTGGTTTGGAGAAGAAAGTGGACGGAGGTCTGACGGAGATGTAGTTTGTCAAAGACGACTTTTACAACAGGGTAGTTTATGGGATATGGTTCACAAAAATATTTTTTAAATATTGCATAATTTAGAATATACATGAAGGTGTTTTTGTACAATGCTACAATAACTGTCCTGAGGAGATAGATTGGGTTTTCAATCAATTCAAGGTGAAAAATGTGAAAACCCCTATTAGTGGTTTTTAGTGGTTAGCCGGTTAAAATTTTACTGCTGGAGCCATTGGTCAAGATACTGTTATAATAGAAATATGAGCACAATCACCTCATGGACAGCCAATCGAAAAACAAAAATGCCTCATTGTCCTTCAGTAAACAATGTAATGCCATCTGGAAAGAATAACTTCCATTCTGGAATTTTTCGTACTGTAGATTTTCTAGGTTAGTGTTTGTCTATGATTATAGTACTTGACCAATGGGTCCAGTAAAATTCTACTATATCGGATTATGTAACTTTTGAACTGATGTGGGTTTAAACAAACAAGCAGATTGTGTTTCAAAACAATTCAACAACTACGTTAATTTTACAACTTAAAATTACTTGAAACTTATATCTTGTGTTGTATTTTTATGTTTTTTTCGTGATTTGGTGTTATTCAATGTTTCTTCCAAGAAATAAACTACTGGTTAACGGCTCGTTAACGCCGTTAATAAAATTGAGATCGTTAACGAACGGAATCTTTGAAAAAAAACGAAACTACGTTCAGGTATGTTCAGTTTTGGATTATACTAGAAAAGTTTTTTTACGAAATTAATAACCGTTTACACGACTTGACAACAGTCTGAACGTGTCCAGCCCTAGTGGCATATCCCTCAGATTAAACATTTCGACACAGGGTTTTTTTTTTCTACCAAATTATTGGACGATTTGAAAAAATAAAAACAAATATTAATTCAGGATAAGACGTTTGTTAAGGGAGTGGTTGGAGGTTTAGATCCATTAAACCAAGAACAGATTCTTCAAATTATCACAAAGTATTCAGGGAGCTTGGCGCCTAAGGTAAATACATCGTCTCTCCCACTCCCAGCTCTGGTATTCCCAAATGTTGTCTGTACCCTTTTTTTGCTTTCTAAATTACTGAAAATAACAAGAAATATGTTGAGATTTCAATTTATTACAGAGACTGGTAACGTAATTTCAAGTGGCCTTCCATGCAAAAATGTCAATGGCCAATTCACAACGGTACCCTTAAAAGATTTGGCTATAAGTATAAATTAGATATTGATTTTTATAATTTTGAAAACTGTAGTTTTTTTCAAAATTGACTTTTTTATTGCTGTAAAACGTAGGAATAATTAGAGCAAACTACCGTTAAACTGAGCGAAAGGACAATATCTTCTACATTAATAATCAGAAAAAAGGTTTCAAGGATACTTTTGTGAATCGGGCTTTGTAACTTGAGTTTCTTTAAAGAAAACCAAACAATTTTTCTGGTTGTTTTTCAACTGCCGTCTTTCGCGGGACACACGACACAAATTTAAGATTTGTAGCTAAATGATTAAAACGTGATGGGCCTATTGCAGAGTTTTATCTACGTAATTTAAATGATCTTTCTTAATTTGTTAATTATTTTTTTAAAAAACTTTTTGAGACATTTCTTTCTGAAATGAGCTCATTTCAGTCCCTTTCTTTTCTAGTTTGTTGGAATACGACATTTGATTGGATTTGAAGATGATGACTACCTAGCTAGAGAAGATGTCCATAAAGGACTTCAGGTTAACATAATTTTAAGTGTCCCATAATTAGAGAGTTGCGCTGCATGTCCAATTCTCAATGGTAGACTTTGAACCAACGTTTTTTTATAATTCTAAATTGTGGTTTATGTTTAAAAGTAACCTACGGAATACGGAATACGGATTTATTTAACTAAATTTATAACGGTCTGAGAGTTGAAACTTTAGTCCTCGACCTAATTGCAGAAAAATCTTTACTTTATATTATTATGATTATTTTTATTATTATTGTTATTATTATTATTATTATCATTATTATTATTATGATTATTATTATTATTATTATTATTATTATTATTATTATTATTATTATTTTTATTATTTTTAACATTATTATTATTATTTTTATTATTATTATTATTATTATTATTATCATATTAATGTTATTATTATTATTATAATTATTGTTATCATTATTATCATTGGTATAAGTATTAGATTTAGCAGAATCAACAAAGAAAATGTACAGAATTTAACACATATTATGAAAGAAAACGGTGTTTTCTTTCTTCCTGAGATGTGGCTCAGATACTGGCGGAAAGGGTACCATTGTTAATGGAGAATGCACCTCATTGATATTATGTCGACAGTCTCTTTAAGGACTGAATGCAACACAAACATTATTTTAATCATGGTGAAAACATTTTTATAAATATAATTTCACCTTTTTATTAGATAATAGCGGATCATGGTCTTACTTTTGATATTCAAAGTTATCCTCAAACTATCAAACATATTCAAACTGTAGCAAAACAAGTCCCCAAGGTAACATTTATCTAGCATATCGTGTGCTCGACAAATCTCACAGCTTTGATAGAATTACTTAAAACATTGATAGAATTTTTTAAAACATTGATAGAATTTTTTAAAACTTTGATATCAAGTTACTTTAAACTTTGTTAGAATTTCTTAAAACTTTGATGTAATCTTATTATTCACATCAATAGAATCTCATAAAAATTTGATAGTATCTAGAACTGGGTATACAAAAGAAATTAGATATTTCACAAATCAGAAATTAACGTTTTATAGTTTGTTTTTTATCAAATATATTAATTTTGTCTAGCTGAAAATGGTGATTGATCATATCGGGAAACCTTTCTACGACGAGCCTTCAACCTTCAGGTCAAAATTTATTCTGGTTTAATCAAAATTAGAAATAAATCTTTTTTAAGTAGTATGGACATAATTTCTAATAATTTCTCTCCTTTTATAGGATGGCATTCACCGATTCACAATTAAAGTTATTAAATCCTAAATCAAAGCAACAACGAGAAATATAATGTTTTTTTTTTCTTTCTTTCTTAAAGAACTCTTTTAAAGGAAAACCTATAGAAAATATTCAAATAATGTAACTTATCCCATTGATACTTGATCAGACAAAGTATTAATCGAACTCCAAACTTTTTTCATTAAAGGTCACTTGAATATACGTTTACAGTCCCTTTATTCAGTGCATGGTGTGAGGATATAAGAAGTGCTGCGAAGTATCCAAATGTTTACTGTAAATTAAGTGGATTAATTAACGAAGTCCCAAGTAAGTTGAATATGCGTATCAAAATGTTTACTGTAAACTAAGTGGATTAATTAACGAAGTCCCAAGTAAGTTGAATATGCTGAGTTATTATTTTCAAAATATATATTTTACCGGAAAGTGTTTCCAAAGAAAATTATATCCGTTATTCGTTCCCAAGGAAATATTCATTAAAGATATTTTAAGGAATATGTTACAGGATTCTTGAGGTCCTACAAAACCCCTAAAAATAAAAATAAATCAGGGGGGGGAGCCTTAATAGGACTCTCTTCCAGTCAATGGTTATTTATCCGGAGATAATATTTCACAAAAATAATTTTTCTTCAGGGGATTATTTTCCAGAGAACCGTTCAAGGGAAAATTTTATTTTTGCATGAAATCCATATCTAAAGACATTTTTTCTTCTGGGAACATTTTTCAAGAAAAATTGGCCACAGATTTGTTCCGAATGACAAAAAATAAAGTCTTTGCCACAAAATCTTATTTCTAGTCATCTTTGTAACCTCATGGAGTAAACCTTTGATACTTCAAACTTGGATAATTTAATCTAACAGAATTCATAGTATCAAATATTTAAGTTCAACATCATTGGGTTGCAAAGATATAGGAATCAGAAAATCAGAGTTGTGTCAAAGACTTTATTTTTTGTCATTCGGAATAAATCTGTGGCCAATTTTTCAAAAATTCTTTCTTTAATGTTGGAATTTTGCCGATTATCAAAGTCATCTTTAAAGTTGTTTTAACAGAAATCAATATTCAAAAAAGTGTTTTAGGGAAATAAATATCTGACAGAAAAACTTGTTAACTAATGTCCTTGATTAGTAAAAAATAAATTTTATTGTTTTTAACTAAAAAACCCTCTAAAATTATTTAAGATTGGAATCTTGATGTGTTTCAACCTTACATAGATCATCTAATCAAGGTATTGTATCCATTTAATAATTTGTGGGAGAAAATCTTAAAAAATAATTATGATTGTTTACTTATATAAAAATTCTGAAAAAGTATACTAAATTGATTTCCCGTTTTTATATTTCTTGACGCATACAATTTTTATTTGAACAACATTTTATTTTTCACCCATAAAACTGTGGAACTGCATAAAGAAGACCCAATATATGAATTTAAATAGTCCATAAACATGCAGACCCATTTCACTTCTTATGTTGATTTTCGACCTAAAAATGATCAAATTATGTGCTTTATAACAACATCAAATACACATAAGATTGCCTAAATATCGTCTTTCTATTAAAAATATAATGTTACGATTTATCATCCTCAATATTATAGCCAGTTTCAAGAATTTATAACGTTAAAATAACTACCAAATGTATGTACACAAAAAATTTAAATATTTTAAAAAACAGAAAAAAAGCACAAAGAGGTTTTTAATAAATGAAACACAGGAGTTTGGTGTAAAAAGATGCATGTTTGGAAGTGATTGGCCTGTATGTATGCTTGCTTCACCAGAAATCGAATACAGGTATAAATATAATCATTCTGATATATACCTTTCACCAGATATATACCAAAATAAATATAATCATTCTGATATATACCTTTCACCAGATATAAACCAAAATACAGGTATAAATATAATCATTCTGATATATACCTTTCACCAGATATATACCAAAATACAGGTATAAATATAATCATTCTGATATATACCTTTCACCAGATAAATACCAAAATACAGGCATAAATATAATCATTCTGATATATACCTTTCACCAGATATATACCAAAATACAGGTATAAACATAATCATTCTGATATATACCTTTAACCAGATATATACCAAAATACAGGTATAAATATAATCATTCTGATATATACCTTTCACCAGATATATACCAAAATACAGGTATAAATATAATCATTCTGATATATACCTTTAACCAGATATATACCAAAATACAGGTATAAATATAATCATTCTGATATATACCTTTCACCAGATATATACCAAAATATTATTCTTTTGTGCTCTTGGGGCGTATTGCAATGTAAATAACTTTTATTAATAACGCCTTTTCGGCCGCCTTTTATAAACAACTTTAATTCTTAGCAGTCAATTTTCAAATTTAACCGTTCATAAATCTTCCCTGGGGTCATGTAAGCTCCTGGTTCAGCAGTTCAAACCCAGACAAGCCAGATTTCAATATACATGATGAATTCATGCTAATAATAATAGCTGTAGTTTTTACTTATTATTATGAAAGGTTATTAAATAAGGAACAGAATGAATTCATGGAAATATTTTTTTTACTCAATAGCAAATTTTTTATAAAAATATAATGTGTTAGAAAATATGATGTCTATAACGTTATTCCTATTTAAATTTTTTTACCTAGAGACGTGATAGCTCTTCTCGAGGATTTATTGAAAAATCTAACAAACGAAGAAAAAGACGACATTTTCTACAACAACGCAAAGAGGTTCTATGGGCTGTAAAAAATGTTTTTTAAAAGTTAGGACACCCTGTTTTAAACATGTAAATATACTTAAACAGATAATAAACATTTATTTCCAATACAGTGATAACCAGAAAACTCTGGAATAGGAAAACGACTATTAGGCTAAAGTTATGACTTTAAATACTCCAATGAACCTGAGACACGGCAATTGTATAATGTAAACTTAAATGTTGCTTAGTAACACGTTAACAACATCAAGTAGACCAAATTCTGGTTATCACTGTAGAGTTTCTGATGAGGCCGAGGGAGCTAATTCTGTATAAGTTCGAACTTAAAACTAAAAAAATCGTTTGCACACAAAAAAGCGTTTATATAAATCTATAGCTGGCTACCCTCAACAGATGGCACTTAAATGACGACCTAATGATCTAATGATTTAAATGTTCAATTTGGCTCTTTACTTGTTATTGATTTCATGTAATACGAGTAAGTGTAGCGCTTCAGGGAAATTGCCAAAATCAGGATATATAATCCGTACAGTCTTCGAAGTCTTTTTCTTTTAGAGGATTGTCCTACATTAAACTATGATAATTCATAAATGTTTAAAATTTAGAATGAATAAAATAGGATAGCTAGCTAAGCAGAGCTCAATACAGTTCCGTTTAAGGGACTGTTAGTGTAATTTCAAGTGACTCTCTTTGCACAGATCGACAAGGCCGATTCACAACTATACCATTAAAAGCATTATTTAATGAAGTAAGATTTAGATATTAATTTCGATATAGTATTTTTTTAGTTGTGGATTTTCTATAAACGTGACCGCATTTCTACTGTAGGATAACATAAGCAATTTTTTGAATTATACACTTTTGTGCCTAGTAAAACAACAATATATTCCACATAATTGATCAGTTAAAGGTTTCAAGGGTACCTCTGTGAATGGGGTATTTGCATGGAGGGTTATTTAAAGTTTCGATCACAATCCCTTTAAGGATCGAGCAGACTTAAAATAGTTCTAACGCACCTGCCAATTGTTTACATAAATTTGCACATTGGTCGGCTGTAGACTAAATCTGATTTCTTGTATGCATGTACAGTTGGAGCATATGTTTTGTGAACGAACGAAATATTTCGAAATGAACAAAACTTTTTCGTGAACGATAGTGTTGTTCAGAAAAATGAACAAATTGGATCGTTTAAGAGTCATGAAAAAAACTCGTTTTTTTTTAAATTAACGAAAAATAACGATATAAAATTGTAAACTATCGGTCGCATACTATGCCTAAGTCAGTCCGTTAACAAACAAATGTGAAAAGCTATCTTTATTTTTACTGAACGAAGGATTTTTCAGACAAACTTTTGAGAATACGATAGTTTTTTACAAACGATTTTATGGAACAAACGATTGTACTGAACAACCGATTTTATTGAACAAACGAAACGATTGTACTGAACTAACGATCTCACAAAACTAACAAGTTAATTTTTTTCTGAATGACTGAAAAAAATAACGAAATAATTCTTTTGAGGAAAATCCTAGTTCTTATTTTCGAAGAGTTAATCAAACAAATTTTACAATAATATTCGGTATATTTATTTTTACTTTTTTATTAGTTTTTAAAATCAACTTTACAACTTTTTCATCTGTTTCAGAACACATATGTGCGAAACAGTGCAGTTGGGCATTGTTCAAAAGCTTTCAAAAGTTTTACAAATTCTAAAATAAATTGTTAGTTCTACAATATAATTGTCTGGTTTCTCCACTTCGTAAAATGTTGAATGGGGAAGAAATGAATTGAGTTTTGCCACTAACTTAATTTTTCTAATCCCTAAATCTTTGCAACCTGATGTTAGAAACCGTAGATATTTCAAACGTATAGATTATCTAATTTAGCAGAATTCATAGTTTGAAATATCTAAGGTCTACAACATTGGGTTGCAAAGATATAGACATTAGAAAATCAGAGTTTGTGGTGCAAAGACTTAATTCTACTGGGAAGTTTTTGCTCACAACCCATTTTTTTCCAGCTAAATTATGTCTTCTATAATTTGTAAAATGTAATAAATATATTTTTGTGGAGCAACCTGACTAAAAAATAATAAAAAAAAACTTGATGTTGGAGAAACTGACGAAAATGGATGTCCATTCATTGGGAAACAAATATAGTGTCGTCTTTGTTATCTACGTCATGAGAGGACCACTGCCAGATATTCTAACCACAAGTTCCCGGCGTATAAAGTATGATATTTTATCTTTATATGTCCAACTGATAAACAGCAGTCCAGCGACTAAAAAAAAATTAATGAGAGCAGGATAAGAGAAGAGAAGGGCGACTTGAACACCCAAACAATTTTGAAAAAAAAATATGAAATAATTTTAAGACTTTCTTTCAAATTAAATAAACAATACAGAATGTCAAAATAAATATTTATAAAATTTCAATACATCAAAGTGTTAAATTTTTGATCTTTAATATTATTGGAGAATATAAAAAGCTGGAAGAGAAAAAGTACTCAAAAAGATTGTTGACTTATTTCAAAATATGCATAATACCCTAATTTTAGAAACAAATACTCTAATACACTCAAGAAAGTGTTCATTTAAAAAATCTTTTTCTAGTGTACTTTGCACTGTTTTATGATTCTTCATATATGTACTTTCGGGTCTATTTGTCTGTGTGTTTGTAAATAAACGTCAAAATGGTGAAACGATCGGGCTCAAATTTTTTGACATGGGATGAATGCTCAGAATCATTTTTAAAAATTGTCGCGAAAACATTTTGAAAATCCACGAAAAAATATATTATTAATATAATATTTAATAATCCGCGAAATTTTTTGTTAATGTTATTGTAGATATTGTAGGTATTGTAGATACAAAGAAAAGTTGTTCACAGATAGAACAACGATTAAAAGTTGAAATAGTAATGAAATAAAAGCCTAGTATAGTAGGTTTGAACAATGTTCAAAAGAAAATGTAAACTTTTCTTGGCTGAACAACTGAACTGATCGGGTCAACTGATCGGAAAAGTTTTTGGATTCTTAAAATTTTATAAATCTATCAATATTTTCATAAACATTCGCAAATTTTTTACTAATAAAAAGAAAAACCAAATTTAAATGCTATAATAGTTGCAAGGATAGGGGCATTAGTCATGATGCGCCCCAAAAGCCTTATTACCTAAAAGACTGGAAGCTACAGCTGGAACCCAGACGGAAACTGCTGCTGACTGGTTAGAGGATCTATTTAATCCTCCTCTACAGATCACCCCAGCTCCTTCCTCTCGATTGCAGGTGATATCAGACTAATCAATAATAACTTAATTGAATTTTCAGCCAATAACTATAAAAATAATTTATTTTTATTCTTTAACCCTTTTGCACCAAGAGCCCATTATTGGCTTCACCCTAGAAAACCGAGAGCTTTTCCATAAAAATTAAGAAAATTTCTGAAAAAATCACAAAATTATGACCTAAAAATAAAATTACTGTAAATCTCTAATATTGGTGTTCCTGTATTGATGGCCAAAAAGTCAATAATAGGGTTTCCAGTTTTAAGGACTTTACATGATATTTCTTCCTCGGTGTGAAAGGATTAAGTTTTTTATTATTTATTTACCTTAGTATTCATGCAACTTAGAAATGATTCTTCACCTCCAGTGCAGCTAACTTCAGACATCCCATATTTAGATGGCACAATTCCAAATCTAGATTCCTTGGTGGCACTTTCTGCCTCTTTAAACCCCAGAGTTCTGCAGACCACATGGGCATCGGCAAATGTCCAACCATCATCACAAACAGGCTTTCCCTCAAAGTAAACATTACCCTCATGGTCCCCCTGGCCTCCAATAAGGCAGATTTTGTTCTTCGCTTTACAATCTTCAGGAATTGTCATTAGGGTTCTATTGTCACATTTAACTCCAGCTCCTTCATTTCTTCCACAGTCAGATATTTTGACATGTTTGCAAAGTATTAATGCTTTTTCAGTTCCAGTGCACTCAACATCATCCATGGCAAAATCTGATTCTACTCTTCCAAAGTGAGATTCTAGATAGGGCATCAGCACATCTTGGTATCCAAGCTCTTGGCAAACTACTCTGCCATCTACAGAGTCCCATCTATCATCACAAACTGGTTTACCACCAACGTAAACATTGCCTTCATCAGGTGTAAGTCCACTTTTTAAACATACTACACCAGGGCTGTCGCAATTCCTGAGAGGCAGAACAACAACTGGTTTTGTTATGTTTGAAGTACTGTTGCAATCTCTTGGTCCAGATATAGCATTTGGACTGGGTTGAGCACTGTTCGACCCTTTTCTAAAACATTTGTGAGAATCCACATAGAAAGTAAAATATTTACATTCAGAGGAACTGAGGCAGTGAATCTGACAATCATGAGCAGAAGCAACAATGTCATAGTCTAAATAAACTCCTGGGCTATACCCGATCCCTGTTTGAAAGCAAGCATTCTCTACAGTACTTAATTGAACAGCAGTTCTAGTGTCACAGACAACACCAGCAGATTCTCCCAAACTACAGTCATGTCTATTAGAATGGTTGCAATCCTTGAGACGTTCCTCTGTTCCATCACAGCTAACCTGGTCCATGATAAAATTTTGCTGTCTATTTCTAAATCTTGACTCTTTTGTAAACATAAGAGCACCAATAAAGCCTAGCTCTTTGCAAACAATATTAGCAGATATGATGTTCCAGTCATCATCGCATACTGGCCTACCACCAACTAAAACATCACCTTCTGTATCATTCTTACCACCAGTAAGACATACCACCCATGGACTGTTACAATCTTTCAATACAGGTGATAAAGTTGACTGAGGAATGTAGCTAAGATCACTGCAGTTTCTGGGGCCAGATATGGCACCCTCTGTTGATCTTTTAGTGTTCCCTGTTTTTCTGTAACATTTTCTGCTGTCTTGGTAAAAAGAAAAATGAGAACAGTCAGGGTGAGCCATGCAATGTTTCTGACAAGACATGGCATTTGAAGCAACTTCAAAATCCAAATAGTCTCCAAAATTGTAAGAGACCCCATCATCAAAACAATGCTGCATTATTGCCTTTTCAGCTGCTATTTCTTCAAGTGATCGTTTATCACAAACTACACCTGCACCTTCTGTTGCCCCACAATCATCATCAGAGTTGTATGTGCAGTTAAATAATCTTTCTTCTGTTCCAATGCATTCAACATTGTCCATAATAAAGTTCACAGACACTTTCCCAAATTGACTTTCTTTGGTTATTCGCTCTACCTCATGGAAACCAAGCTCTCTACACACTACTCGTCCATCATTCATATCCCAGTTATCATCACAGACAGGTTTACCTCCAATAACAACATTTCCCTCATGATCCCCTCCACCTCCTACAAGACACAACTTTCCAGGTGTAATGCAAGGGTTGGATTCAATTGTGCTTCCCTCCCCTGCACAATGAGCAGGACCTGAAACTACATCAGGATTGTTCCTTCTGTTTTCATCAGAGGTTTTCATGTAGCACTCATTATTTGATAGATAATAGGAGAAGTAGGAGCAACCATTGTGGTTTTGACAGCGAACTTGACATGCCTGATAATCTATCTCTGTGAAATAGTCTAAATAGTCTCCATAACTATATCCAACACCAAAAGAATAACAAGAAGTATCTTTTTGTGCAGAAGAGACTGTCAATGCTGAACAGTTTCTGGGACCTGAAAATAAAAGAATCAGGAAAAAATAACAGAATTTTCAGGTTTTCACTTACCTGATATAGCTCCATCTTTGAATGTTTTAGAGTTTCCAATTTTTCTGTAGCATCTTTTTTGAGATGGATAGTAGGTAAAGTGCAAGCAAGTGTCCAGCTCCTAAGGTACAGATAGGGATGTTAACGTTTTCATTTTTATTAAAAACGATCGTTTCATTATGAAAACGATGAAAACGATGATGTAAAATAGAAAATGAAACAATCGTTTTTAAAAAGCTCATTTTTTAAAAATGGTCGTTTTTCAAAATGATCATTTTCATAAAACTCGTTGTTTCATTAACGATCGTTCACAACAACCCTTTGTAACAATCGTTGAAGACGACTTTTCGTTAATGATTGTTAGCAAAGAGAAGAAACCGACCTAAAGGGCATCTGTACTTATCATTGAGTATTTTTTAAGAAAATATCATGAAGTTTTCTGTTTTAGCTCCCACCCCCCACAACTGTAGAACTTCATGTAAGACGACATTCAATAAAGTTGCATGTAATTTTTTTCTTTTTAATTTTATCGATCGTTTTTAAAAACGATAAACAACCCTAGGACGGTACAAATATAGAATGTGGATTAGGAAAATAATGTGTTAATTTTGATTTAAGTAATGATGGACACAATAGTAACCATTAAGAGACAAGCATTTATTAGTTCTATTGGGAAATATTTGTGATGTATAGATGATGTGGGAAAAATACAATTCTTAGCCAATGATATATAAACTTTGGAGAAAAAACTCAGTGGTAGTGGTTGAATGTGCAGTTGAAATCTAACAAATGCGTTTATTTGTTTTATTTCAAAATAGTTCTATTGCTGAATTCTCACTTTTAAAGTAAATAATTTTGCCTTCAACTACTTTTTAGGGAACTTTTTTTATTTCAACAATTAAATTACTCATTTGTTTGCTTCCACTAATTTATGGAAAAATATAAAAAAATATATGCTTTTACAGCTGTTGGAGACCAAAAAAGCTTATTTGAAAATCATTATTATGGGAGTTAAACCACTTCTTCAACCACTTGTTTAACTGCTACTACTGTTTTTTTTCTTAAGAATATCTCATGACTTTTCAGGTCTAGAAGGAATAGAATGATAATACGATAACCTTGTGCTATACGTTTAAGAAAAGTATCTTAAAGAATACCTGGCAATATTTTTGACAGTCTTCCGGTGTTTCTACTTTATTATCCTGATCAATGCTATCACCAAAGGTGTAGGAGATATCATACTCATAACAATCACTAACAACAATAACATCATGTTTACTTAGCTTAGCAGAACCGGAATTTAAATCTCATGCCAGCTGGGGGGGGGGGGGTAGTGGTAAAGGTTGAAAATAGTAAATAAAGGGAATACTGTTAAATAATGCAATTCTGTTGGAATAAGTTTCTAAACTTTGAATCTCAATAATTTTCTTAATTTTGATCTAGTTTTATTATTGAATGGATTGTATTCCTTTGAGAAATGATTTGAGTTTCACACTCTACTCCAGCTCCCTCAGATACATCGCAATCTTCCTAAAATCTGGCAAGTAGTCCATTTCATAATTTTTGCATTTTTTAATATTTTCCAAACAAAACAAGAAACTTTTTATTATAAAATAATAAAATTTTGATCAAAGGCAAATTTTAAATTTTGGAATATTGATCAACCAAAACATGCTCAAAACTTTTCAGTCAGAGGGCATAGAGCACCCCCATGGAAACCTATTGTTATTATATATTGCCTGTTTAAATTTTTTGAATTGTGCTCAGTTTGTTTACCTGTGTTGAATGCTCACAATCCTGTAGGCGGGACTCCACCCCAATACATTTTACATTATCCATGACAAAATCTGAGCTAACATTCCCAAACCTGAAATAAATAAGTTTTAAAAGTTTTAAAAATAAAAATACAATAAGTTTGAATACTGTTATTATCCCATAAATATTTTGAATTATTAATATAATATTTTGAAACTAGTTTTCCTACCTAGATTCTCTGAATGCTTGTTTAGCCTGTTTTTATAATTAATCAAGATTATTTAAAAAATAATAATTTTAAGTTTCTCTTTGCAGATCGTTATCTATTTTGTATACCTTGTGTGGTGTACAGCAAAACCTTTAAATCTTTAAGATATTACAAAATAAAAACCATTCAAGACATCTATGTACATAAAAGAAACGGATTCGAACACTTGCCACTAAGCCCGTATATTTCTTTAACCGATAATGCGGAATTTTAAATTTTAAATCTATGAATTTATAAATAACAAATAAATTTGTAATCCTTGGCTGATTTATAACTTTATTTACAATTGATTGAAAATTGATTGATTGCTATTTAATCGTGTAATTGATTAATTGATTTCCTTCTGATATCCTAGTTCTCTGCAGACGACATAAGCATCTGCAATATCCCAATCATCATCACATACTGGGGACCCTCCCACCATCACATTCCCACTAAAAACAAAATTTTTAAAAACAATCGAAGTTTTGAATGATGAAGGCCGTACAGTTTATTAAAAAAAAATCATAAAACAGTGAATTTTGAAATCCAAATCGACAAAAAAATTGCAGTTAAAGAAATATTTTAAAATAAAAAATATATTTAAATTTCTTTTTCTTTTAATTTTCATTACTTTTTAATTTAATTATTTAATCAAATAAAGATAGATATTGCAATTTACGGAATTAAGATTATCTGAATTAAACAAATTATTTTTGAATTTATCGTTTATTTATTATGATCAAACAAAAGAATTGAAAGTATTTATGTTTCGACTGAAAATGCATTATTGTGAAAAAATCTTATTTCCAATGAATTAATTAATATACCCAGTGCCCACTAGATTAAAAGTAAAATTGCACTCATAAATATTTAGCGGTTCAAATATTGTTACAAGTTTCTAGAAAAAATGTAGAGAATATTTTTCTCACTTTTTAAAGCTAAATTCGAATTGTTGCAATTAATATGAGAGAGAGTTTGTTTATTAATGTTATGATTGAATATTGATCGATTCTTTATGCAGTTTATCGTGTTTTGAGTGTTAAGTTACATGTCCCTTAAAACATGACAATTCAAGGTCGACCAAGTATACTATTTCATATACAGGGTGTCCCACGAAACATGACATGTTGGTGAATAGTTTAGAATGTCTTCTTTTGATATCAAAGATGATGATAAGAAATACTAAATGGCAGTGATATCATAGTAAAATATATATTTATGAGAAAAGGTTTGATTTAAGAAATATACTGCAAAAAGTCTTAAATAACTACTACAGTATCATAGAACAAAACATTGAAAACTATTCACCAACTGTCAAGTTTCGTGGGACACCCTGTACATAAAGTGCTTTAGTTCGCCATGTCTGTTAACAGTTTTTATAAGCGTTTTAATGATTTTGAAATAAAAGATATTCAGTGTCATACTTGACCTTAGGAAACCATAGAAAGTGTTGCCTTAAAAAATCGTACTAAAAAATCTGAAGATGAAAATAATCTGAAAAATATAGATTGTTAGAATTGTATTTATGTAGGGGTGTTTATGCATATACAATGTACATAAAGGTGTATGCGGGGGTGTTTATGCATGTACAATGTACATAAAGGTGTATGCGGGGGTGTTTATGCATGTACAATGTAAACGAAAAATGAAAGAAGCAAGACGACCTAAAGGTTATCTTTGAAAATACTTGACAGTACATTGACTGTACAAAAAAGTCAGACTATATTTTGGAAATACCAGGACTTGTTGAAAATTTTGTAATTATTGTTTCCTAAAGTCAAGTTACGTGGGGACACCGTAGGTTACCTTTAGCGGGCCAAACTGTAACTCTTAAAGTTATGTAATAAAAATGGGAACGGAGGTTTATCTTGATAAATTATCTCGGCGCTGGAGAGGAATTTCTGCCCAGTTTTGGACAATTTTAGAAACGCCGCGTATTTGATCTGGTCTCTTACATGTATTCTGAGGTTCCAGGGTCACCACCAACCAGGCATACAGTTCCAGGGGCCTCACAGTTTCTAGCAGCTCTATAATACACTTGCTTGTTGTACATATATAAATGTGAAATGTACATATGTAAATGTGCAATGTACATATGTATATGTGCAATGTACATATGTAAATGTACAATATACATATGTAAATGTGCAATGTAGATATGTAGATGGTAATGTACATATGCAAATGTACAATGTACATATGTACATTGCACATATACATATGTAAATGTAATATGTACATATGTATAAGTGCAATGTACATATGTAAATGTGCAATGTACATATGTATATGTGTAATGTACAAATGTATATGTGTAATGTACATATGTATATGTGCAATGGACAAATGTAAATGTACAATGTACATATGTATATGTGTAATGCACATATGTAAAAGTAAAATGTACATATGTAAATGTGCAATGTTAATATAGGTAGAGATGGGCATCGTTTTAGAGAACAAACGAAATCAATTTTAGTTGAGCGATTAAAAAAAACGAAATGGGTCGTTCACGAACGATGAACGTACGAAATGAAAGAAGCCGAACGCGCCCATCTCTATATATAGGCCTGGGCAGCTTTATTATAACGGCGAAAGCCGATAATGTGTTTGCCTAACCCAACAATATGTTTTTTTATTTTCAGAGCAAAAACCTTTTATTAGATTAACTTCTAATTTTAGTATTTGGTTAGAATGTGTAAAAGCTGCCCAGGCATTGTACATACTTTTTGGCAAACACCAGAAAAAATAAAATACTAGGTGGCTACACAAATACATGAAACGACGACTTGCACCTCTCTGAAGTTGAAATAAGCTTGGGCTATCTAACCCAATGAACAGTATTGGAGCTCTTAACCTTATCCCTGCTGGGGTAATTGAAAACCAGGATACACTGGGGGGGGGCGGAATTCGACCCCCCCCCCCTCTATTTGGATATCCCATGTTTGATGTCCAATGACAAATAATACATCATTTGAAAGCTCTATGCTCTACTTTTTCATTTTTTTTTTGAAAAATCCAGTTTTTTTGTAAAAATGTTTGCAAAAAAATGTCCAAAAGACGATAAAATATACATTTCTGAAAAGCCTTTGACCATGCCATTTCAAATATGCAAAATTTTAAATAACCTTATGTGCAATTAAGAAAAACCTAAGACAGGTTTATGCAAAAAAATTGCAAAATTTTTTTTGCAAAACTTGTGCAATCCGTTTTCTTATAACATAGGCTTTTCCAAAAAGCTATTAATTATCAAAACCTGATAACTGAAAATGGGTCAAAACAATGATTTAATTTGTTACAGGAAAAAGTAGTCATTTAGGCAGTATGCCTGAGGGTTCAGGCAGTTAGTATTCAAAGTGATTAAAGGTTAGTATTAGGTTTTAGACCTAAAATGAGGGCTATGGGTATTTAGGAAAAGTCAAAAAAATTTCAACATCCTCAAACCAACACTTTTTGAGTTATGCAAAAAAAACTACAGGGGGGGGCAAATTGACCCCCCCCCAGCAGGAATAGGGTTAAACAATGTTGAAAGAAACTCTAACATTTGATCAAACCTACTGAAATAATTACTTGTTTAAAGTAAAAAATTGTAAGATATGGCTAATATTCTGTTCATGATTTCAAAGAACGTAGAAAATGTCACGTGTTCTTCTGAAAGTCCTAAGAGTGTACAAGGAGGCAAAGATGCAATATAGAAAGTCGTCGTTAGTTGTACTTATATACCGCCATAGCAATAGTGCATTGTAATTATTGAAAGGTCTGTTAACATAAATATGTACAAACCTATCAGTTGTTGAGGGGGCAGTGCTTGTTATTGTTGTTGTTAATTCACTGGGACTTCCAGTTGTAGAATCTCATAAAATCAAACAAAAAATAGAAAAATATTCGTTTTCTCAAAAACTCCATAAATAATAATTCTAATTCTTGGGACACATTTGAGAGGTATAACTTAAATTACGAGATATTATATACTTTACAGCATAAACTATTATGATGAAGAGAGACAAACAACACTGTGTAATAGAAAGACGACCGTTAAGCAATATCATGTGTTTAGATGTGTTTGATGTTCATTAATCTATCTAATAAGCTGTAACTTATAATTCCAAAAATGCTAACAAAACTAACGAAATCCCATGGGTTTAGAAAAGATGCTACAGTATATTATTTCTCTTACTCAGGAAATGTGACGATGTTAAGGGAGAATTTTAACAATAAGGTGGAATTAATTTACCACTCTGCATGATCCAAAAACCGTTAAATAAGGTTTTCGCTTACCAGTTTCTTTTGATGGGGAAACAGAGAGAATAAAATGAAAGACGACATATAAAACAGTATTTTGCAGTTTCTTCATGGTTTTCCACTCTTAGGCTCTTACTTCAACAAAAACTCTGGGAAAACTAAATATGCTATTGCAATTCCACCCACAACCCCCCCTCCCTTCTCATGATGACATTTTGATCCCCCCCCTCCTCTATTTCATTTATGTAGCATGTAGATAAGCTCTTGTTAATCAGATCAAATGACAATTTTTAAAATGTTCATGAGTTCTGGGAAAAAACAAATGCGGAGCTAGAATTGTATAATACAATGGAACCCATTAAACTCTGGAATAAGAAGACGAATTTTAGACTCAAGTTAAGATTTTGAATAGTCCAACATAAATATGAAACACAGCAATTTAGCAATGTAAACAGACCGATTTCTCTTAATAAATTGATTTTCATTCTGCAACAGTAAAACTATTTTAATAAATAAATAAATTTGTTCTTGCCATTTTTCCACCTTCTAAATTAACGGAAATATTAACTTATTGTTAAAACCATTACTAAAGTAATTAGTTACTAGGACATAGTCCTAAATGTGGACACGACCAGATTGAACCCCACATCCCATTCACCACTGCTATGGTCGGCAGCTCCTGGCTCTTTAAGACTCACAACTGGTGTATTAAGAGATCCCCATTAAAGCAATCAAACTCCTCAAAATTCGTTCCTCAAAATTCTTTCCTAAAATGATCATCCTAGGTTCTTCTTAGTAATCAATTGGATTTAAGCAAATGTTAATAATAGAAATAACCAGTTGGAGTGTTTAAAATAGACTAAAACATTACCAAAGATTAAATAAAGCCAGTTTGAGTTTAAATATTAACAATTATGAGCCGATGATAGACCATATTTTCTTTTTCCTCAAAAGGTCCAAACTGAAGGAACTCTGCAGTGGTCGGAGCAGATCACCTGTACAAACAACACGTCGTTAGTTTTATTATATTGTAAAGTTCAAAAACCAGTAATATTCAAAATTCGGTTTTATGAAAAATTTAATAATTAAAAATTAACAATAAAATAAAATAAAATAAAATTTTTAAAAAAATAAATAAAAGTGCCACTGAAAAGGGGCACTGGACCCCCTTAATGCGTGGGTCCAGTGCCCCTTGGCACTGGACCCATGCAAGGGTCCATTAAGAACATATAACCACCAACCATGCCGCAATGCAAAAGCGATTCTGCTCCAACCCCCACAGACCAAAGACATTAAAATAAATTTCAAAATATAATTTAAAATTACCATGAATATATTAATTTAAAATCCAACTAATCCTTGGGTTCACATATATATAGATCGGTTTTAAAAACCAAGCTTTGTTCTCATCTTTCTGACAGTAAATATCATTTGTTCTAGTTTTCTTCCTGGTACTTCCATGGGTGAAAAATATTTTTCCTGGTCTATATTACAGGCTTTGAAAGCTCTACCAACATATTTATGTCTATTAGACATCTCGTCGAACACTGTTTTGGATAAAAATCTTTTTTTTAACTTTATCTTGTTTTGATTTAAAATTTTCCATATATTTAATCTGCTTAGAAGTAAACCCTTTACCTCTAAGTATTGAATATATAACAGAAAATTGATTTTGCAATTCATTTGAAGTGCTTGTATGTGTTCTAGCTGTTTTGAAATAGCTTAATCCTGCCAATCTCTTGTATCTTTTGTGGGTGTTAGAATTAGGTGGAATAATGTTGTATTTGTTTTGAGATTTTCTGAGGACTGTTGTTAATGGAACCTTAGTTTTTGGATTGTTATATATTCTAATATTCAGGAATTTGCCATAAATAATTCTTGATTCAATATTGAAAATTATGCAAGCTGGATATCCGTTTCCGATTATTTTTATGATTTGAGATATTTCTTCATTTGTACCAGAAATATGCAAAGATACATCGTCTCGAAATCTCAAAAATCTATAAACATTATTTAATAGATTTTTCCTGGATAATTTTTTAAATATCTCAACTTCATATATCCTAAGTATAATCTCACTTCCCCTTGCTGCTGAGCAGTCTCCCATTGAGATCCTTTTAATGTTTTGAAGATACCTGTTGGTTCCTTGAAATACGAATGCGACATTATGCATTTAATAAGAAGCCTTATATAGGAAAAAGATGATTCATGTAACTTTGCATATTTACATGCTTTTTCTACACACTCTAATAATAATTGCTCATTACAATTACAATATAGGTCAGTAAAATCACCTTCTATTTCAATTGATTTGCCCCATCGACCGGTTTTAGAAGCTTTAATTCTGGAAATTGCTTCTTTTACTCCTGTAACCGAAGGTGAAATGCATCCGAACTGTAGATTAAAGTTCTCCTCAATATGGAATAATAGGTGATTAAAAATTTTATCCAGAATCTTTTGGATGACTTTAATTGGGTCCTTCATAGAGCTTTTAATTCCTCTTGAAGTTAAATGTTCAATATTTTCAAAATTAACAGCTTTTAACTTCAACACCTTAGGTTGTAATCTCAATACTCCTATTTCTGAATACTGCTTATCCCAAATGAAATCTTGTTTAACAATTATCTTTGAAAGCTCTGTTGGAAGATGTATCTTAGCATCTATTATAAACTTTCTAATATTGTCAATATACCATGATTCGATTAAATCAACTCTCCCGAAATGTTGTTGAACATTTATTTTTGAATATTGATCAAGTAAATCTGTTGTGTACATACACACATACCCAACGTTCTTATCAGCCTCGATAATGATTTTATTTTCCTCCAAATTAAAAATTTTTCCAAATTGTTTTGAGTCTAATTTACTTCCAAAGTAATTTTGGACTAAAATGGTTTTAAATTGCTTTCTTGTTTTGTTATATACTCTTTCAAAAACACATAGGATGTTTACTAACGTTGTATTATTCCTAAACTTCATGGTTTTCCTAAGTTTTCTCAGGTCTTTGTTTAAATTGCTTGCCGATAAGTTTGATCTTAATCCGTATTCAAAAGTTAGGTAGTTAGTAAACATTTGAGTAATTTCTTGGTCGAACATATGTAATTCTTTTTTCTTTGTGATTTTAAAGTAAGGACAATATTTTTTACCCAGATCCAACTTATCCCTCAAATTTATAGGAATGTTTTCGTTAGTAAGATTAAAAAAACTCTGTCCTTTCAACGATTCTTCTATTTCTAAGATTTCATTTCTAACATAATATGCTAAATGGTTTTCCAACTCTTTAAAAAGTTCAATGGTAATCTTTTTTATTAATAAATCAATTTCCTGGTTGATTCTAAATTTTAGTATTTTAGAGTCTACATCTTCTAATATATTAGACAAAATGGCGTTAAAATCAAGATTTTTATTGACTCTATTTATAAAACTCATAGATGTTCCTAGATTCTGATCAAAAAAATCCCCAGAAGATAAATTAAAACTTTGTTTACCATCCAGTAGAATACGACTCTCAAGTTTAATTTTTTGCAAACTGTTCTCAATTTGTTTACTAACTTTATTAACCGCTTGTCTGGTAACTCTTGAAATTGAATTTAGACCTATGATTGCAAGGACCAGTTAAACTATTTCTATCATTTTTTCTGAAATTGAGTAAATCCTGAACATTTATAAGTAATGAAAAAAATTTTATTGAAAATCATCACAAAACATAACAATATAAAATTATATGTTTGGAATCCCTTTCTTATACTAAAATACGAAATATTTCATTGAGAAACCGTGATATTCAATAACTATTAACTATATTGGTAAAGAAAAGAAAAAAATTTAAACCTTTTTTAAAAAAAAACAAAAAAACAAAAAAAAAACCAAAATCAAATTGAAATTGGTGCCTTTATAATGAATAACAACTGTAACCTGACTTTAAATATCTTGAATCTTTTCATTATAAAATTAGCTTAAGGAGTTAAGCTTAAAAATAGATTTTTTAAAAAACAAATAAATTAAATTAGTGCCTTTCAAATGGATAACAACTGTAACCTGACTTTAATTATCTTGAATTTTTTCCTTATAAAATTTGCTTAAAGAGTTGAGCTTAAAAACAGATTTTTAAACCTAGATAGTTGTATAAATGTGGCTGCTCGTGTTATATAATCACGTTGATAGTATAAAAGCCAAAAACTTGAATTGGTGCCTTTCTAATGCATAACAAAAATCTTTATTAAACTATTTAAATCCTAGTTTAAAAATAGTTTAGAGAGTTGAGCTAGCTTCAAATAGATTTCAAACCCTTATAAGTATCTAGTCTACTACTCAGAGCTTGATAATTCTCGGCGTCTGGCTTGGAGGACTTGATGACGATTCTTTAGAGCTAGCGTCGTCCGATTTCCTTGTACGTGAACCTCTGGATTCTGGATTCTGCAGCAGTAAAACTATTTTAATAAATAAATAAATTTGTTCTTGCCATTTTTCCACCTTCTAAATTAACGGAAATATCAGAAAATTTTTCTAGATTCCAGTTTTATAAAAATCAAGAAAACTGTTCAAATGTTTAATATCTCTATCAATTTTAAAGATACAAAGAAGATAGTCCACATTTTAGAAAGCTCATTAGACTTTCAACTGTTTTTTGATGCACTTTATCTCTTTTAGCAGTTATCGGAAATCCAATATAATATTCAAGTCGTCTCTCAATTCTCATGTTTATTGGGATACACTGTCTATAATTAATATCTGAAGGAAACGGCCTGATCTGTATATTGTTTGTATCCAATGCGCGTCAAAACGACTGAACCGATCAAGCCCATCGATTTCATATTTAGCTCTCCGGAGGTTATTGCTTTCTGAAAGTAAATGCCTTCAGGATCATCCGAGGTCGGAAAGGGGTATCAGAATGGATTCGGAGCACCAAATGCTTGTGATTTAATACCTCACATGACTTATTTTCATTGCTCACATATTTTGATCTCCAGAGGTAAGCAAATTTTGGAGGTCACGACCTCGTGGACCATCTGATGTCAAAGGGGGATCAGAATGGAATCGGAACTCCAAAAACTCTACTATTTGATACCTCACAGGACTCATTTTCATTGATTTGATATTTAGACCATTTTTGGAGGTCATTTTCGAAGAGAGGTCAAGATGGAGGTCAGCTATGTGTAATCTATTCATATTCACAGAGAAAATTACGCAAAATAAAACGGTATTAAATTTATTTCTGACCAAGTTAAAACATTTTTCACAAGTACACTGTCAAAATGCATCATAATAATAAATTGAAAAATATTTTCTATATATATATATACAATACATATAATTATTTTCTTTTTACAATTACAGGGTTGAAAACTTTCAGCCTTCGTTTAGAAGTTGCATAGGGTTAACAAACTGAGCTTAGAATCCATGTTATACGCATCTATATCCAAGATTCAGGATCCTGAAACCTAGAGATCCTGAATCCTAGATCCTGAATCCTAGATCCTGAATCCTATAGATCCTGAATCCTAGATCCTGAATCCTAGATCCTGAATCCTAGATCCTGGATCTTAGATCCTGAATCCTAGATCCTGAATCCTAGATCCTGGATCCTGAAACCTATATCCTGAATCCTATATCCTGAATCCTATATCCTGAATCCTAGATCCTGAATCCTAGATGCAGAATCCTAGAGATCCTGAACAATGAATCCGTCCCGATTTCAAATTCTTGATTTCAAATCAATTATAATAAATAACACAAATGTTGGAGTGGTCTTCACCGGATCCGGATCCGGATCCAGGAATCGGAAAGATGCTTATCATTCGGATTCTGAGCACTGGTAAAAGGTTAAATTTAGTTCGCACGGATTATCAAATCCTTATTGCGCGGATTAACTAATTCTATTCCAATCTTTACAATAAATATAAAAAACTAATGTGAATTCAAACACTATCGGAGACGGAGCATAAGACAAACTGGTGAAATTTCAAGATAATTCAAGGATTAAAATCATTAAATCTTTACAAAATTGTTAAAGGGACTGTTAACATAATCTTAAAAGGCCCTTATTTAAAGATTACTTGAGTAAAATTGAGAAGATTTAGAATTCTGACAATTTTCTTTCTACAACAACTACAAAATTCTACAATTTACTTTGGAAAAGAAACCTCAATAGAAAATATCCAATTTTCCGAAAGAAAAGAAGGATATGATATAATCCAAAAATAGACAAAGATTTAAAGGGTTCTGTTGAGAATCGGACATGCCAAATAAGATGAGGGGTCCCTTAAATAATGTCTACAGTCCCTTTATGATATAAGTTTTCATCATTAAAATAGATGTAGAGAGATTTTAATCAAGGAAATTCTAAATCTAAGATTTGGGTCGATCTTCTTCATTCTCCTTCCACTATACTATCCTCATAATCATCCTGAAATAAATAAATAAATTAACAACAATGAATAATCTAGGACCACCTGCTCAAGCGGACAAAATGAAACCTTTATCAGATCTAAAACATGTGGAAGATGACTTCGTTTTTCTGACTCGGAAAAGTGTTTATTTCTGTGAATTTCATATAAGCATGAAATGTGCAAATCACTTGTGCAGAGAAACCACAATTGAAAATAAACAAAAACACGGATATCTTATTCATACTGGATCAGAGCTGAAAACTTGAGAATGGAATATCCTTAATCCCGATCGGTTAATTAATCTGGAGATTAATAACAAGAGGAAAACAAGCATCATTTAATCTGGCGATTAAGAAAAAGAGTGGATTAAGCATTAATCCCGATATCTACCATTCAAAAGTTTCCAGCTCAGGCAAAGCTTTTAAGAGTACCATTGTAAATCGGACATTGCTATCTTAGCATGTAGGGTCAATTGAAATTACACTTACAATCCCGGTAAACTCTGATTTCTTGCGCAAGCTTTCATAGGAGTAAGCGGCAATGTACGGTATATAGTTGAACTGAGAACATCTTAATAGTTTACTGTCGAAATTTTTTTTTACACTTTTTGACGTTGTTATTTAATAATTAAAAAAATAGATTCTCAAAACGGAACCACCCAAATGGATGATTTTGAACGTCGACTTTGCGCTCAAACTCGGTAATTATACATCATTAAAACGTTTTATGTCTCAAATGAATCCCTAAACAATTTCTCCACAGTACTACATTCTCAATTCAACTATTATACATTGCCGGTCACTCCCTTTAATTCAAATACAGAAAAGCCGTTAATTTAATTATCTAAGTACTCCCAACCTTTTCTAAAATTAATTTCAACAAAAAGTAATATTCAAGTTACAATGTATTGTCAGCTTCTCTATATCTTTGGTTCTGATTTATGAAAACTTGGTTGAGATAAAAACTGAAATAGAAACCAGTCTACATTGTATTGTTATTTACGACGACAAGTTTATAAAACCCCCGATAGGAGAAATAATAAACCTGATGTTTTCTCACAGTTTCTCCGAGGATTATATCCGGCTGAACCTCCATCATTTCCTGGAGATCCATCTCATCGTCATCCTCGTCCTCCACACCCTCCTCATCCTCCTCACTTCCACCAACCATTCCATCCTCACCACACACCTGATGCAAGAAATAATAGCAAAAATTACAATTATTGTTTAAATATTACTATTGCGTAACATTTTAACGCATTTTTCAGAACATTGTATTTGAAAACAACAGCTTTCACGTGTTATACTTTTCAAGATATAAAATATATTTATTTTTGAAAAATGAAAACAAAGAAAAAGAGATTAAAATCTACAAAAATACTTGTGAGTTTCATTCATGAATATTCTCTTAAATATCCTGCTCAAGCTTCTAACATATATTTAAAATCCTAGCTACAATTAGTTTATTACAATTAGGATCCTATCTTTGACTAGACTGATAGGTGTCTGACCAGTTGGAACCCCTAGGGAAATGAGTTGTCTTGTCCGCCTATGCGGACATTTATAGGCGGACGTTTTTCAGCTCAAAATGAGCTTCTTAAAACGTTAAAATATTGAGCGGTCTCTTAAAATAAGTTAATTAGAACAAAACTAACCTTTCCAGCCAGCTGATAGGCTAACATAGCGGGCTCCATTCCAAGGGCTTCAGCTGCTTGCTTAATGTTGATGTTTCCGGCACGCATTGAGTCAAGGATACTCTTCGTGTTCGGATCCGTCCTGAACAAAAACAACGTTCATAAATGTCGTCTTAGAAAACATAGAAATAGGTTCTTTCAAAACTTAAAAACATGAAAGGTCAAAATTTAATAATCATAAAGAAACTAAATGAAAATGTACCAAAGGTTGTTTTTCTTCTGAGGTCTTCCGGTCAAATTCCATGCATGCTTCAAGTAACCAAAATTTTCTCTAAAAAAATATTGTTATTTTCTGTAACAAACGAACTTAATTGATTTAAATTATTAAAAGTCACTTGATTAATTAATGTATTTATTGATTATTTATTGATTGATTTAATTAATTATTAACTGATCAATTGAATGATTGCTTGATCGATTTTGTACCTGTATCTACCGTATAGTGTTCCATAGCTGACCCCCAGCAGTTCAGCTGCTCCCTTCATGTCCAGCTCTTTGTTCTTCACACTCTACAAATATAATAAAATTTAAGATAATTATTCAATTATTATAAATTCAAATAAAATCAAACTGTTAAGAGAACTAGTTTTCAATTTGACAAAACGTTTATGATCGAAAACTGTTTTTTTAGTTTAGCCGGCCGGTCATCCAGTATTCCTGCTTTCCTGTCTAACCGAGCAGAAGAGTCATAAACTCTCCTAATCAGATAAATAAGAAGTGTACCGTTGGGATGTTTGTTTTTAAAGGGACTGTAAGTGTAAATGCAAGTGACCATCCATGCAAAGATGATAATGCCCGACTTAAATAATAACGGTATAGTATACCCTTTAAGCTTTGTCTGATCAAGTATGAATTATATATATGCGTGATTTTGTTCATTTAAACGGTTTATTTTCATTCTTGAGTTCTCTTCAAAACTGACTTTCGCAATTTTGGCTTAAGCACTTACCTCCATAACATTCTTAACAAATAATTCCTCCCAGTACTGTTGTCTTGTACCAGTTACTAAGTAGTCGTTCATCTAGAATAATAATCAATTTAAAAATACATCAATAATTAAATAAGAAACTAATAAAGCTTGACACTGCAACATTGTACTCTACAGCTCACAATTTAAATAATTTGGGTAAATCTCATGATTAAGCTACCATTGAGACTAAAATAAGGCTATTTAGAGATATGTTGAAAACTACTTTTTCTTATAGTTGAATCTAGTTTACGAAATATGTTAAAAAAAAACTTTGAAAAAACTGTTTACCAGTTTGAGGCTATGGGATGAAACTCGATATTAAAGTTTTGAATTGCTGCCTATGGAGTAATAAATAAAGGAATTTGTATGAAAAAGTGACGCTGTCGGATATTTAAAACTTACAAAAAAAAGGGCAAGCTAAGAATAAAATTAAGATGAACAATGATGGCCAAACTTAATTTAATTGAAAGCCTTTCCCCTTCTTTGTGTTTCTAGGGGGGGGGGGTGGAGGCATTGCCCGCCTGCATACGGCCCTGTTCCCTTTTAATAATTTCTGAATTTTCACCTTCACAATACCCCAGGAGATAACCTTCTCCTCCGAAAGAGCACTCATTGCCTCCGAATTTACTCCGCTAGGATTCATCATTCCTCCGATATCCATTCCATCCATCCTCTCCTGTTTTACTGGAGTAGGGTGGGGGGAGGCGGGGCTAGAGCCAGGGGGAGATTGGGTGGGGCGTTCTGTTGGTTCAGGCAGGGGGCGGTTCAGGGCAGCCTCCACAAATAAATAAAATTATAAATATAAAATAAAAACATTCAGTGAGAACCATGGACCACTAAGGAATGGTCTGACTATATGTTTTTACCTATTACGTGAAATGGATCTGTTTTTACTGCACAATTGCTGTGTCTCATGTTCTTTGGACTATTTAAAATCATAATTGGAGTCTAAACACCGTCTTTCTATTCCACATGGAAGGTCAATGTTATCAGGGAAGGTCTATTTTGTCAGGAAAGGTCAATGTTGTCAGGAAAGGTCATTAATGTTAGGGGAGGTCAATGTTAGGGAAGGTCAACGTTATCAGGGAAGGTCAATGTTTTTAGGGAAGGTCTATTTTGTCAGGAAAGGTCAATGTTGTCAGGAAAGGTCATTAATGTTAGGGGAGGTCAATGTTAGGGAAGGTCAACGTTATCAGGGAAGGTCAATGTTTTTAGGGAAGTTCTATGTGGTCGGGAAAGGTCAATGTTGTCAGGGAAGGTCATTGTTGCTAGGGAGGGTCAATGTTGTCAGGGAAGGTCATTGTTGCTAGGGAGGGTCAATGTTGTCAGGGAAGTTCTATGTTGTCAAGGAAGGTAACTAATGTCAGGGAAGGTCTATGTTGTCGGGGAAGGTCAATGTTGTTGGGGAAGGTCAATGCTGTCAGAGAAGGTCTATACCTGTAGGGGTGACATGCTTTGTTGGGAAGGGGCAGACATGAGCTTGTGCTTGAAGGGGGACAAAGACCCCTCTCTAGGCAGACCAGGGGCAACTATCATAGGAGAGGTTCCTCCGCCACCTAAAAATAAACAGTGTGTCAAAATAAACATGACAATTTAAAGGGGCTGTAGTCTTTATTTAAATTTAAACCCCATAAGTGGCATGTCTGATCCCTCTGACTCAGTAGCGTTGAAACAAGAAAAATAAATTTTCGAAAGATAAGAATTTCTCCTCCATCCTTGATTCGGACATAGAAAGCTACACATGAAAGATCATTGCAGGGAATTACGTCTTTACTAAACAGTTCCTTTAGACGATCAAGTTTCTTTAATATGCAATTGAATCACAATAATTTACTTTGTACACCAACTGTACAACTATGGTTTACCTTGTACACCAACTGTACAACTATGGTGTTCCCTGTAGTTACATCTATGGGTTGCCTTGCACACCAACTATACAGCTATGGTTTACCTTGTAAAACTATGGCGTACCCTGTACAGTGTACAACTATGGTTTACCTTGTACACCAACTGTACAACTATGGTGTTCCCTGTAGTTACATCTATGGGTTGCCTTGCACACCAACTATACAGCTATGGTTTACCTTGTAAAACTATGGCGTACCCTGTACAGTGTACAACTATGGTTTACCTTGTACACCAACAGTACAGCTATGGTCTACCCTGTACAGCTACGGCGTACCAACTATTGTTTACCTTGTACATCTATGGTGTATCCTTGTACAGCTATGGTGTAAACTGTACATCTATAGTTAATATTGTACACCAACTGTACAGCTATGATGTACCCTTGAATAGCTATGGTTTACCCTGTATCAAGTATGGTTTACCCTGTACAGTTATGGTTTACCCTGTACAAGTATGGTTTACCCTGTGTATGTTTTACCCTGTACAAGTATGGTTTACCCTGAACAAGTATGGTTTACCCTGTAAAAGTATGGTTTACCCTGTACAGCTATGGTTTACTTTGTACAAGTATGGTTTACCCTGAACAAGTATGGTTTACCCTGTACGAGTATGGTTTACCCTGTGCAAGTTAGGTTTACCCTGTACAGCTATGGTTTACCCTGTACAAGTATGGTTTACCTTGTAGAAGTATGGTTTACCCTTTAAAAGCATGGTTTACCTTGTACAGCTATGGTGTACCCTGTACAACTGTAGTGTACCCTGTACAGCTATGGTTTACACCGTATAGTGTACAAATATGTTCATGGTAAACCAAAGCGGTACAGGGTACACGTGTACAGCTCTAATACAACTAAGGTTTACCTTGTGCACCAACTATCCTGGGTGAGAATGAAGGTTCGTCCTCTGGTCCGTCTAGTGTACGAGGTCGGCCTCGTTTTCTCTGCTTACTATCACCGTTCGTTAACATCTCAGACATGAGAGAGGATGCAGCTGCAGGGGATCTAATTAATACAATAAGTAAATTCCTCATTTAAATCGACAATACAAAAACTTAAGATCTTTAAGAGAAAAATTCTAAATCTAACAGACACAATCTATACTCTACAATCTTATTTCTTAATTTTTACATCTTTAAAAGACAATATCTAAGTAAATTCTACAGCTCGGACTGTATATAAATTCTAAAGCGTAAGAGTTACTAATCAATTTTTTAAGACCAGGACTTGAAAGGACAATAACTAAATCATAGAACTTAAACGATAAAAAAGATGAATTATATATCTTACAGGAACAGTACAGTGAGACCCATAAAACTGTGGAAAGGAAAGATGGACCGGTACACTCATGTTGGGATTTTGAATAGCCCATGTCCATAAAACAGAGCAATTGAGAATTGAGACTTAAGTTATAACTGGTAAAACTTTTTACTCTATAACAACATTAAATACCCATAAGATTGCGTAAATGTCGTCTTCAACTCCCCAGTAGTTCTTTGGATTCCCCTTTTAAATTTAAAGGGACAATACTAAAATTTGAGATTTTAATGGTGTAATAACTAAGTAAACTAATTGATCATTAGATAAACTGTTCATCAAATCAATCAGAAATTGATTGATCAGTTAATCAATTACCTTCCCATCATTTGCATAGGAGGCGGTCCTTGAAGTCTAGGGGCGGGGATCCTGGACGGTGTAACAGTGTTCCCCAGGGCAGTGTTGTGGCTGGTTGCATAATTATTGTTTGTAACATGGTTGGGTTGAGACTTCTTCTCCTCTCCTAGATACAGGAGGTATTATTATCATTGTTATAATTATTATTATTAATATTATTATTATTATTATTATCCTAATTGTTTAAATTTCTATTGTTTGTAACATGGCTGCCTTGAGACTTCATGCTTTCTCCTAGATACATGGGGTATCATTATTATTGTTGTAATTATTATTGTTTGTAACAAGGTTGGGTTGAGACTTCTTCTCTTCTCCTAAATACAGGGGGTATCATTATTATTGTTGTAATTATTATAGTTTGTAACATGGTTGGGTTGAGACTTCTTCTCCTCTCCTAAATACAGGGGGTATCATTATTATTGTTGTAATTTTTATAGTTTGTAACATGGTTGGGTTGAGACTTCTTCTCCTCTCCTAAGGTATTATTAACAGCATACACAATAATTATATTTATCATAACAATGAAGATTATGATGATAATGAAAATTATTTTTGTAAAGGATAACGAAAACAGCCATCTCTTAAGAATTTTTTAAACTGCTATAGTCAATAATTTGATAATTATCATTTTTCTTGTTTCTACAGTCATAACCAGACAACTGTGGAATGGGAAGGCGACATTACAGCTTTTCTAAAGTGCATTTGATCTTGTTTAAAGTGAATAGCTTTACTTGAAAGTTATTAAATTACTTATTAAGTAAAATGGGTCTGTTTACAGGGCATAATTGCTGAACCTCATGTTCAATGCGCTATTAAAAGTAATAACATGAATTTAGAAGTAGACTTCCTATTCCAGAGTTTTCTGAATATCACTGTATTATAAAATCAAGAGTTCTTAACAAAATGAATCTCTATGGAAGACGACATTGAAGAATATATTTTCCAACGAACCAAACTTTGAATAATAAACTAAACCATGGATAGCAAATAGATATTTTAATATTCATGTAGATAGATAAATAGCTAAAAAAAGACATGATAGATACCGACAGTTGGAGAAAAAAATTATATGTTGGATAGTTGGGTAAAAGTTAGATAGATATAGTTAGAAAGTTTATTATATAGATAGATAGATAGACATATACATGTGAATAGATAGTTCTCTACCTGACACTTCAGCTAGTCCTTTCACTTTCAAATTTTCTGCAGTTTTTAGCAAAGACGACAATCGATCCTAAATCAAACAAAAAATAAAAATAAGATGGGATGAGATTCTTATATAGCAATTAAGCACATTTCTATTTCTGGGAATTCTATTTAGCATGGGATTAAAGAACCAAGCATTATAAAACCACAAAAACTTCGCTTTTTACATGTTATTTCTCTTATGGTAAAGTGCTAGAAACCAATCAGAATAAATGGTTTTGAAATTTGAAATTTGTAAAACTTAAGAATTTGTGGAACCTTATACAACCCCGAGAATCTTAAAAATGGCCAAGCAAGGTGGGTGGAATTGCCCTGAATTCTCCTACCTGAGAAACATTAATTTCTCCTTTGTACATAAATTCTATAATTGCCGCTATATCTTGGTAGGGTGTATCCTAGAAAATACAGTTCCAGTATAAATTATTTCAATAAAAATAGAATATTTTAGAGAAATATTTATGAAAATAAGGAAAACGATTTCATTTTGGAAACATTTTCCATGCTAATTTCAAGTTGAAACATAAGAAGAAAACATTTTCTCCAAAAATACGAACAAAGTGAAACCCATAAACTGTGGACAAGGAAGACGACTTTTCAGCAATCTTGTGCGTATTTAATGTTGTCAACTTTTTTAATGAAGAAGATTTGTGCTGCACTGCACACAAATACTGTGTTTCATGTGGACCTTTTCAAATCATAACTAGAGTCTAACATTCGTCTTCTTACTCCACAGATTTATGAGTACCACTGCAGTATTCTTTTTTGTTAAATACCAGATAAGTTGAAGGAACCTTGAATATTGTGGAATATTTCTAAAATGGCGGCAATATTTTTTAAATGGCGGAAACTATTTTTAAAAAAGCGGGAAAAAGTTTTAAAATGGCGGAAAATATTTTTTAAATAGCGGCATAATATGGTTGAAAGATATCAAATGAACTGAATTTATTCCTTAAGAATGACAATCTGGCTGGATTCACTGTAGGCTGTAAACAGCTGCTCGAAGTATGAACTACAGGCAGACAAAACCATCTAAAAACATTTCAACTTAATCGTCCTTCAGACTTTGCTTTTTTTAAATTTAAAGCTTTTTGACCTTTAAAGGGATGCAGACCGTAATTTCAAGCGAAATGTCTTTTTTCTAAAGAAGCCCTTTTATCTCAATTCTTTTATCATTGACCACGAAGATGTCTCTATTTTATAACTGAAATTTAAATTCCGGGAAACTCGAGTCACCAGACGATCTGGCGTTCCCGATTGCACTGAATTTTCAGCAAGTAAATAAGAATATCTCATTCATCCCTTATAAAACAAAGCCATATTTTTCTCTAATAAAATTGATAGGTTAAAAATGAGTGAAATCTTTAAAATGCAGTCAATGTTTTAGGGTTGAATATAATCAATCAGTAAAGTTGGCCAAGGCGTCGAACAAAAACTGCAAAAACCTTGGTAAAACCTTGGTAAAAACCAGGTCCTAAAAAACTTTTGGTTTTGATGGATTACAAAAGGGTTTCCAGGCTCCCAGGCTTCAACAGGTTTAGCGATGGAACCGATTAAAACCAAATAATTTCAATAAAACAAGAATATTGAAAACTATGAAAATCTACAATGATCATTTGTTGACTCATTAACACCACTTTGGAAACTTAATAAAATTAATGTTAATAGTTTCATTTTAACATTTCTATTTCTAATGATGAATGAAAAATTCAAAATATAAAAAAAAATATTAGAAAGAGTGTATTTAGGATAATAGTCAACACATTTGTATTTGTGCGTTTTATGGAGCCATCTTAAAATTAGAAATATGGAATTATATTTTAAGATATTTTATGAAACTTTAGTTCAATGTAATTAATACTTCAATTTAATTAAGCCATGTAGGGAGTATCTGAACAAAAAACGTCTGTTTGAATACATAAATAAACAAGAATAGATTAGAAAAGATAAAATAATAAAGATATAAAAACACTGACTTCAATAAAACATGATTTAAGCCTTTAAAAAAAAACTTTAAACCTTAACATCAGGGATTCACAACGGAATACTTTTATCTTGGTATCGATAATGTTTTATTTCTGAAGGTAAAGTTGATAACTTGCCACCTTGTACATCACTGTATATGCAGCTAAACAATACAACTGTGAATTCCTGTGTATTAGGGCAAGGATTAACAAATAAAAAGATAATGTTTAAAAGGATACTATTTTGAACAGAATCGCAACAAAATAACGTATACAGACCCTTTTAAATGGTTTAAATGATTCACCTTGTGACACTTTATTCTCCGACCCTCTGATGCAATGGTAACGTCAGTAAACTGTTCTTGACCAAGTAGACGTATAAATACGCGTAACAGATTGTTCTGAATAAAAAATAAACAATTAAAAATAATTTAAAAATAGATTTAATAGATTTCTTTCCCGCTAAAGTCCAAACATTTGTGCGAGTATAACGCTAATCTATACGTTTTATCTCAATATACATTGTGGATACTTTTAGAGATTAATGGATGATTCCTCAAGTCATAATTATCCCAGCTGGGTTATTCTAAACAAAACAGACCAAAGCAGAAGAAACCAAGTCAAAGACATACAACTTAGTACTAAAAAATTTATATTTCTTGGCGCTTTAAAAAATGATGCAAAGCTGTGAGAATATCTAAAAATAAGTATTGTAGTAAAAAAAAACATTTGAACAGAGCAAAACACTGCGACTGAAAACAGACTTTACAAAAAGGGCGAAAAAAATACACACAAAAATTAGTTTTTTTTATTAACAAACAAGTAGGCCATAATGGGGGGGGGGGTAGACTTTTCAATTTGGCCGTGTATGTAGTTTTTAGCAAAAGTTTTTATCAACGAAATTTATTGAAGATCAAATTATTTTTAAAGCAGATTTAAACTGACCAGTGAAATATTATCTTTCTTCATCTCATTTTTTTGTAAAACTGTTTGTTTTATTTCAACTGTTTCTAAGTTTTATGTAAAGAATAAAATACAATATTTAAATATTTCAAAATCTGTAAATTTAATTATAGCCAGGCACTGATTTTAATTCTAATAATTTTCTTTTTGAAATCTGAAACCGCTTTTATATACGGTAATTTAAAAATATTATTCCACCGAGTCTCAAATTTTAAACCGCATTCTTTGTCTTCATAAAATGTTTACAGTGATCCCTAAAATTCATGAGATTTTGGATTAAGTTAGGTTAATAATTAAAAAATTAATAAAAAAAACTTCTAATATTGTTACTTTTCTTGTAGGATTTGAAAAAAAATTGAGTTATGTCTTTCGGATGTAATTATGGGAAAAATTACTTTGTGCCTCATTAAAGGGATGTCAATAAGGAACACTTTACACACATGAGAACCCCCCCCCCCTCGATCAGATTCCATAGATCACAAAAATAACATTGAATATTCTAAAAAGTGCATTTCAAAATATTGTAAAAGTTTTGTCTTTTGAAAATGAGCAATAAGACCATTTAACGGTATGTTATTGTACAGTTTGGCTCTTAGAAGGGAAAAAATGGCTGGAATTATACAAACCCTTCATTTTATGACCATCTATGCTTAAAATAAGATTGAACATTTAGGATCTGAGGTCGCTGACCTCAAAAAAAATCCCAAGTCAAAATGATTGCTAAAAAGAGTCGTATTGACCTATTTTCTTTAATTGAATTTAAGGAGACTTTAAAGTCACATTTTCTAAAATATACTTTTTAAATGTTTTAGACTACAACAACTTTAATTTTATAAAAAATCTCATATTTTAACAATAATTTATGGTTGAACCCCCCCCCCCCCTCCGTTTGTATGACCATTGAATTATATGGCAATTGATGTTATCATGAAAATGGGCTCTACCAATTTTGAAAAACAATAATATTGTGACAATATATGTTTTTTTATAATGATTACGACAATTGATGTTTAAAAAAGACAATTTATGATGTTAAACCTTTAGGCTACAGAAAATGATAAATTAACAAAAACATTGTTTTATTGCAATTTCTGTTGATAATAAACATTGGATTAAGACAAATTATGACCTGAAACATTATCATATGTAAAGAGAAAAGATAACAGGGATTATCGTTATAATTTCAAGTGACCTTCCATTGAAATAGCGACATGCAAAATTTAGAACAGTCCCTTTAAATCAGACGGAGCTTTTAATTGTAAACTATCAACGGAGGGTCATTTAGAATTACGTTTACGGTCCAGCTTGACGTAAAAATATGAGAATGTGTCAGGAGAGCTAACCTGATGATTGTTCCATTTAAGGCAATATTGCTGAGCTAGTGGAGATACAACACCACCTCCACTCCCACCCATATCCACCATATTTATTCTCTGGAAAAAATAACAATAAAAATAATGTTTACTATATATCTATTGAGGTATTATAATTATAATTCTTATAAATATATCGTTCTGAAGCCTACTTTTAAAAAGATCTGTCTATGCCTGATCTGTTTGTTCAGCCTTTCGTACAAATGAGTGAAAAAATTTGGCACATTTTTCAGTTTTCATTTAGCGGATTTCCGAAAAACTAAAATATGGATTATTCTTTAATTAATTAGCTTAGGAACCCAGTGCTGCCAAGATCATTAAAGAATACTCTCGTCGCTCACCCGCACTTGAACGTTTTACCGGGAAACTAAATTTTCGCTGTTAAAGTCGACCCACTCATGTTAGAATATCAAAACCAACCTAATAACATTCCCGAGGGTCTCCCGAGTTCCCCAATCAAAATTTGAGACAAATCGATCCACGGGTTCCTGAGTTATGAACGGACAAAAAAAAATCAGAGATTGCAACTTTATATACAGAGATTAGATGAACAGCTTAACCGGCTGGATTGGTTCGGTCGTTTTGACGTTTATTGTAAAACAAACAAACCATCAGACAAACAGAAACGTCAAAAATGCATGATATTTGTTTATCTGTAGATACTAAGAATAAGACTGGTGATGAGCAGTAAAAATGATAGATTATAGAAGAAGAAAAACAAAGTATACGTATACTCCTTAAAATTGGGGTGCAGACGTCCCCCCAACCCTGAGAAAATAAGGAGCGTAAAAAGAGATAGTATAGACACCTTCTAGCCTTTAAATTTTATAAAGAATGGATTCTAAAAGATTTCGGCTCTCTTCGCGCGCAATATTTTAATCAACCCCCCCCCACNCCCCCATCCCTGGATCATAAGCCGCCCTATAGTTTTGTTTACAGTGTATGTACTTGAAACTATCGAGGTACGCACAAGGACACCCTAATGTGTGCAGAACAACGAGATTATAGTTTATAGAGTGATATCGAGAGCGTACTGCATATTTGTTTATCATATGGAGATTCTGGCCTAACCTATAGTACTAGTATAAGTAAACAGTGTGCAGTACAGCTAACTGAGCACACAGGTAGGAAACTATCATCCTCCCTTTTGATAACAATCAAAAATAATTTTTTTTTATGACTAAAAATATAAAAGAATCAAGTAAATAGTTAAGACGAAGAGCTTAATTAAAAATAATTGCAATATAAAAAATATTAAGAATCAAAATTATACTCGTTAACAAATTCATGCTTTAACACAAGTAAGAAAGTAATCTATTCTTAAACCATATGCTCCGTTTTTGACCTAATTCTAAAAATAAAATCTTACATTTCAATTTTACAGTTTCTGTCATATTGTTGATATTTTGACTAACATATGGCTTCGTTTCTAACTTTTTCCAAAAATAACAGGGATAGTTATTCTTTACATCTTTCAACTTCAACATTTTAGGAACAGATTAAAAAACAAAAATAGCAAAAGTAAAACCATATTTATCATATTAAAAAACGAACACCCCCCCCCCCTTCATCTGTAAACACTAGGGTGAATAACCGAAAAAATATAATTATTTTTATATTTAATTTATTTAATCTAGAGTTTCCTTTCGTTAAATATGACTGTTGGGGAGGGAAGGGGGGGGGGAAGGTTGTTAATAAAGAGAATTAAAAATCCAATAAAAAGTTCGAACAGTTTATTATACTTTGTCCGTTTTTTCGACTCCATTTAAAAGTCTAATTTTTTATTGTAAAAAGAATTACTGTCGTCATTCTTGCGTTGATATTTTTGAATAAACAAAATGAGCTAAAAGCATTCTTTAATCGTGGAGAGACTAACCTCCCTCGATTCCCAAGTTTCCATTTATGATGTTTTCCTTTTTTCATTTATTTTAATCTCAGCTCTACATTTTTTCTTTCTTTTTATTACATTCCTTTAAGTAAAAACATTTTGCCCGTTTTTATCAAATTATTTTCCCTTTTATTTTTTTATTTTAGATTTTTAGCAATACTTTCCTTATCTGTACACTTCTTTTTAGCAACACTTTCCTTATCTGTACACCTCTTTTTAGCAACACTTTCCTTATCTGTACACTTCTTTTTAGCAACACTTTCCTTATCAGTACACTTCTTTTTAGCAACACTTTCCTTATCTGTACACTTCTTTTTAGCAACCCTTTCCTAATCTTTACAATTCTTTTTAGCAACACTTTCCTTATCTGTGCACTTCTTTTTAACAACACTTTCCTTATCTGTACACTTCTTTTTAGCAACACTTTTCTAATCTGTACAATTCTTTTTAGCAACACTTTCCTTATCTGTACACTTCTTTACTTTCCTTATCTTTACATTTCTTTTTAGCAACACTTTCCTTATCTGTACACTTCTTTTTAGCAACACTTTTCGTATCTGCACACTTCTTTTTAGCAACACTTTCCTTATCTGTACACTTTTTTTTAGCAACACTTTCCTTATCTGTACACTTCTTTTTAGCAACACTTTCCTTATCTGTACACTTCCTTTAAAGAAAAAAATCTTTTAAAAACTTAAACTGATTCTCGCACAAAAAAAAATTTGACTGTTGCTTACTTTCGGCCCATCTTTGTACACTTAATTTCAAGTGACCCTCCATTTATAAAGTGTCATATTCAATTCACATCGGTACCGTAAAAGCTTAGATCTATTGTTTTCTATTGTGATTTCTCCAAAAAAGTGACTTGCTGATTTCAGCTGCAGAAACAATGAAGAAAAATTGTCAGATTTAAACAGTTTTCACACTAAAAAAACTAGAAAATCATGTGAATCAGGCCCATTTCCGAAAGGGAACTTGAAATTACAACAACAGTCCCTTTAAAGCAGTTTATTTGTATTTGGGAAGCTCTTCAAGAATCTGCAAAAATAAATTTTGCCAAAAATTTGCAAAATTCTAAATATTTCTTTTGTGAACTCCAGTTATTTAGTGTGCTAAATATATTTAACATGATAATAAATACGTTTTAAAAAAATTAGGGGAGATGCATACTCGATTTGAATTAATTCAAAGCCCCCCCTTCCCTTCCCCTCTTGTAGGAATAGGGTTATTATATGTAAAGATAAACTCTCCTAATTATTAAATTTTACATAAAAATTGAAAATTATGTTGAAGCCAAATTCGAGGTAATAATCGGGAAGGTAAAATATCAAATTTCAAAAAAATAATGACTCTAAAGCCTAGAACAATGTAGGCATAAAAACTATAGACATTTCTTAATTTTGCATATTTTGTCTGGAAACCCTTGCTTGGAACAATTTTCTGGTCTGGAAAAAAAGGTAGATATTTGGGTGAGCCGGGTAGGTGTAATACAGGTGGGCCGGGAAGGTGTAAGACGGGTGGGCTGGGTAGGTGTAAGACGGGTGGGCCGGGTAGGTGTAAGACAGGTGGGCTTGGTAGGTGCAAGGAGAGTTATTAGGGTAGATGTAATGGTTGAAGACTGTGGAGAGGAAGGATTTTAACAATTATATTAGCTCCCCCAGCAGGAGTTTGTTATAATAAAAACTAGTTTAAAACCTTGATATTTAATTTGCAAAATATATTTTTTATCAGTTTGCGGATTTCCACGAAGTACAAACTGCTGGCTCGGTTAATACAACGTAAATACATTTTCGAAAATATTTAAAACTTTATTTAAATAAAGCTGATTTTAACGTTATTTTTTCAGTTTGAGCCAAACCAAATGCAGCCCAGTAATTTTTATCTTGAAAAATACTGCAGAATAAATTATTAAGCCTGGTGTAGATTTTATAAAAAATGATAAAAGGGACCTTTGGACTAGGAATAATTCGTACTCTTGTTTTTAATACTAAATTAAAATCATAAAAACTGATCAAAATAATATTTTTATAGAATCTTTATCAGCAAAAAAACTTAAAATAATGCTAGATTGTAATTGTAATTAGCTAGATTTTGAAGAGATGTCGGGGGGGGGGGGGT